>NC_051177.1:215162756-215282755 GCF_013339695.2 Rhipicephalus sanguineus | reverse complement strand
TCGTTTCCTTAGTTCCCCCGCGCAGTACATGTTCTTCTCGTTACTGAATCGCGCTTTATAACTGCGCGTTCTAAGGCAGCCCGACCTTGCTTCAAACAGTAAAGCGCTTCCCCTTGAATTATCATAAAACCTTTCCCTCCTTATTTCTTTTTTTCCTTTCGGTAGTTACTCAGAGCCGGCTTCTTTTCCATCGCTGTCATCCAATAAGTCTTCTCCGCCTCTCTGACCTCCGCTTAATGCCTCCTTGTTGCCATATCGCCCGCACTGCCAGCCGTATATTTACTGGTGAGCCTCCTAGTTCTTTTCTCCACTGCGTATCAACGCTTTTTCTATACAAATACCTGAAAACCTTCTCTGCCCATCTACTCTCCTTCATATTCCTTAGCCTTTCTTCGAACCTTATTTTGCTCTGAGCCTCCCTCGCCTCAAAACCTGCCCATCCCATATCACCCTTCACCGCCTCATTTGTCGTCTTCCCGTGAGCGCCCAAGGCGAGGCGGCCCACCGTCCTTTGATTTACATCCATTCCTGATTGCACCTCTGACTTCATGCACACCACTGAGTTCCCAAATGTAAGCCCCGGAACCATCACACCCTTCCACAGCCCTCGAAGCACCTCGTACCTATTGTATCCCCATAAAGCTCTGTGCTTCATAATTGCAGCATTCCTCTTTCCCTTTGCTACCGATGCTTTCTCTTGTACCTCCATATATCTATCCCCCTCATTTACCCATACTCCGAGGTACTTGTACTCGCTTACCCTCGGTATTTTTTGGCCCTGTATTAAGACCGTATGGTCTCCGTGATCATTGAATATCATCAATCCACATTTTGTTGCACTAAATCCTAGTCCTAGAGCCTCACACTCCCTTCCGCATATATCTGCCAGTCGCTGTATATCATCTTGACTGTCCGCAAATAAGACAATATCATCAGCATAAAATAGACCTGGAAGCTTCTGCTCAACCATCGCTCCGACCTGTTTGTGTGACAAATTAAATCCAATGTTGCTACCTTCTAGCGCTTTTTCCATCCTCGCCATGTACAGTATGAATAACAGCGGGGACAAAGGGCATCCCTGTCTCAGCCCCTTGCTAATTTCAACGCTGTCCTTGCTACTATTCCTTCCCATTCTATACAAACTGTATTTTCTCGGTATATTTCTCTCAAAAGCTGTACACAGTCGTCACCTATGCCCGCTTCCTTCAATATATCCCACAAAATTTCCTGATTAACGTTGTCATACGCCCCGGTGATATCTAGATAAGCTACGTATAAGGGCCTGTTTTCTATTTTAGATATTTCTATACACTGGGTAAGAACAAACAGATTATCGTCTAACCGCCTGTCGATTCGAAATCCATTCTGAAGTTCTCCCAAAATATCATTTTGTTCTACCCACGCTTCTATTTTTAATTTTACTGCCTGCATCGCCAACCTGTATAGCACCGATGTAATTGTTAGGGGTCTATACGAGCGAATGTTATCTTTTTCTCCCTTGCCTTTATAGATTAAGTTCATTCTACTTTTTCGCAACTGTCTGGTATTTCCCTCTCCTGTAAGCACTTTTCTAACGGCTTTCAGCAGTGCTTCTTTAGTGTTACGTCCGAGTTCGTTAATGAGGCTGACGGGAACCCCATCTAAGCCCGGAGTAGTGCGCTTAGGAATTTTTCCTTCGGCCTCTTCCAATTGAAATTCTCTAGTACTACATCTTCGTCGGTTGCTCTCCTTTGCGTACTTTACTCAACGGGGGAATCCCCTGGGAGACCTTTTTAAACGAATCGGCTGTTATCTTCGAATGTAACCTAGCGCTTCATATCCTTCGAATTTATTTCCTCCTTCATCTACCATATGTTGTTGCATTGTGACAGACTTCCTACCCAGCGCTTTTAGGTGGCTCCAAAATATCCTAGGCGCGGCCTTCTTCTTTTCGCGAATCTCTGTCATCCAGCGTTCACTTTCACCTTTAATTTTTGCCTCGACTAATTTCTGCACAATGGATTTTTGCTCTAAATATATTTCCCATATTTGGTTAACTTCGTCCTGTGGCCGCTTCTCCTTTTTTGCCTGTCTGTGCTCCCGTGATGCCTGACGTCGCATCTCGATCGCTTCCCGGATTTCTTTGTTCCACCAACTTTTTGGCTTTTTCTTTCCTTTCCAACAAATAGTTTTCTTCTCTATTTCCATTTCTTTCGTGATTACATGTAGCAGCTCACCATACTTCCAGTCTTTGCCTGGTAGTTCGTCTACTTTTTCCTCGACTCTTGCGGCTATATTTGTTATTTGTTTGTCATTTAGATACGAGCTGCCAAACTTTGATTCTATGTTCTTATTTTCAGTTTTATATCCCATTTGTAATATTATGCGTTTATGATCACTACCCAAGCTGTTAATGCCTTCTTCGTCTATTCTCATGTCTCTAAGTTTGTCATATATTCCTTCTGTCATGAGACAGTAATCAATGCTCGATTGCCTGTTTCCGACTTCCCACGTGATCTGCCCCTCACACTTAGGCCCCACGTTAACTATCTCAAGAATATGTTTGCTCGCAGAGATCTAGCAATAACTTGCCATTGGTGTCTGAATATCCGTCAAGGTCATGAATGTGAGCGTTCATGTCCCCTAGAAGGATTATTTCGGCATCATGACCAAATTCTTTAATATCGGTGCTTATGCATTTCACTATCTCCAGATTCTTTTCTCTGCAGTTATTCCCCGTCCACAAGTAAGCTACACCTAGCCACGTTTTCTTTCCACCTACTGTGCCCGAAACCCATATGTGCTCTGAACACGTTTGTTTCACTCTCTCCCATTTTGTTCTGCTATGAATTAGCATTCCAACCCCCCCACCTCTCCTTTCTGATGTGATCCTGTTACATCCTTCCCAAACATAATTTCGATATGTGGTGGCTCTTCCAAGTCTCTAAGGTGTGTTTCTGTAACCGCATAAACACCTATCTGTTCCTTGTTTAACTGTCTCTCAATCTCTAACCATTTTGCCTTTTTTCTGCCACCCTGCATGTTAATGTAACTAATTGCAACACGCGCCTTCTCCCTTCTTTTACCTTTCTCTGTTTTTTCGCTATACTACCTGTCAAAGAGTCCCCCTGGTTGTTTTCCTCATTACAAGCTATCTTGGGCACCGAAGGGCCCGCGTGCCCCCAAAAAAGCTACTGCGCGTCCTGCAAGACGCCAACCCACCTCATGGCCAAGCCTCCTATCGAAGTGTATTCCGTCTCTTCGAAAACCACCCCACCTGTGCACCTCTCTGTTTATTTCCACTACCTCGATGCCTTTCTCTCGACTAATTCGCCATATCTCTTTGTTTGCGACGACAACCGCTCTTTGCAAGCTGATATTTCGCACTGGTACTTCCGGTATTGTGCATACCACTATCTGCACCTGAGGGGAAATGGCGCGCATGTCATCGACCCCTTTCGCCAATGTGGTCGCTAGTTCGGCTGATTCTTTACTCAAGACGTCGTTTAGACCTCCCGCGATTATCACGAGGTTACGTCCATTAGACTTAGTTGCGAGTTCTGCGCTAGCTTGTCTCATCACTGATCCCAGCCTATGTCCCGGGAACTTCCCTATTAAAACTCGTTTGTCGCCTCTCACCCTTTCCTCGATTGCTTCTGCGCATGTAGCTAAATTCGAGTCCCCGGCGATTATCACGTGATCCGACTTTTCTGCTGGACTCTCCCGCACCTGGCCACTGTCCCGGTTACTAGCGCGTGCTACTGCTGTTGTTTTGTCCCCTCCCGTTCCCAAGACTACTTCGCGAAAAGTGGGTCCTGTGACCCTTGCACCTGTCTTTTCCAAACCTGTTTCCCCCTTCGCGCCTACCACTGTCGGGGTCGATGCCCCATTGTTGCCGCTGTCGCTTGCTACCTTTGCTGGCATGGCTACCTTTGCTAATCCTCCTCGGCTGACTTAAGCCTTTCCGCCATAGCCATCGTTTTTTCCCGCTCTGTCGCTACCGCTTTCTCCAGCTCGGAGATTCTAACCATGAGCTCATTCTGGGCGGCCATCATTATTTCCATTTTCGCCTCAACTCGCATTGCTTACACTTGGCGTCAGCTGTCTCTGTCGTCTCATCCTCACAAACCTCTATTTTCCGCCCTATTCCGCATCCTGAACACTTTACGGTCTTTTTGACCATGGCTATAGATCGTTCACACGGTGGATTAGATACACTTAAAGCCAAATGATATCACAAAACTCCGCAAGTACGTTACACGTCAAAGCACATGTGCACCTTTCAGCCACGTGGTGGCCGAACAAACAAATATTAAAAAAAAAAAAACACCCGAGGTGACAGGATGGATGGATGGATGGATGGATGGATGCTATGAGCGTCCCCTTTATAACGGGGCGGTGACAAGTGTGCCACCAGGCTCGAAAAAAAAAAAAAGAAAACCTTTACTCTCTTTTTCCTTTTTTTTTAGCGTTGGCCTAGTGTCTTTACTTCAATTAAAACTATTTTACTCCAGAAGACAAAAAAAAAACCTTAAGTTTTCAGCTTCGTTCTGTGCCCTTTACGGCAGAATGTCCTTATTTTTTTTTCCCCATTATTTATTTTTGTCCTTTCTCTCTAGTTTTCTGCCACCAATACTCTAACCGTCTCTTACTTATTTCAATCGCGGGTGTGTTCAGCTTTCCATTGTCTCTAAACCCAAGGCGTCATGTAGGCTCGTGCCCAAACGTACACCTGGGTGGATGTCTCCACATTCAATCAGGACATGCTCCGCCGTTTCCTGATCTTCCCCGCAGCACGTGCATTGTTCTTCTTCTTTACTGAATCTCGCTTTATAACTACCCGTTCTAAGGCAACCCGATCTCGCTTCAAACAGTAAAGCGCTTCCCATTGAATTGTCGTAAAATGCCTCCCTCCTTATTTCATTTTTGCCCTTCCGGTAGTTACTCAAAGCCGGTTTTTTCTCCATAGCTGTCATCCAGTAAATCCTCTCCGCCTCTCTGACTTTTCGCTTAACGCTCTTTGTTGACATACTGCTTACACTACCAGCCGTATATTTACTAGTGAGCCTCCTAGTTCTTTTTCTCCACTGTGTGTCCACGCTCTTCCTATACAAGTAACGGAACACCTTCTCTGCCCATCTACTCTCCTTCATATTCCTTAGCCTTTCTTCGAACCTTATTTTGCTCTGAGCCTCCCTCGCCTCAAAACCTGCCCATCCCATATCGCCCTTTACAGCCTCATTTGTCGTCTTCCCGTGAGCACCCAACGCGAGGCGTCCCACAGTCCTTTGATTTATATCCATTCCCGATTGCACCTCTGCTCTCATGCACACCACTGAGTTCCCAAAAGTAAGCCCCGGAACCATTACACCCTTCCACAGACCTCGAAGCACCTCGTACCTATTGTATCCCCACAATGCTCTGTGCTTCATTATTGCAGCATTCCTCTTTCCTTTTGCTGCTGAGGCTTTTTCCTGTACCTCCATGTACCTGTCACCCTCATTTATCCATACTCCGAGGTACTTGTATTCGCTCACTCTCGGTATTTCTTGGCCCTGTATTGACACCGCCTGATCACAAGGGTCATTGAATACCATCAATCCACATTTTGTTACACTAAATCCTAGTCCTAGAGCTTCCCCTTCCCTTCCGCATATATCCGCCAGCTGCTGTATATCCCCTCGACTGTCAGCAAATAAGACAATATCGTCAGCATAAAATAATCCTGGAAGCTTCTGCTCAATCATCACGCCGCCCTGTTTGTGTGACAGATTAAAACCAAAGTTGCTACCTTCTAGCGCTTTTTCCATATTCACCATGTACAGCATGAATAACAGCGGGGACAAAGGACATCCCTGTCTCAGCCCCTTGCTAATCTCAACGTTCTCTTTGCTACTCATTCCTTCCATTCTATG
Source organism: Rhipicephalus sanguineus (assembly GCF_013339695.2). Taxonomy (NCBI): domain Eukaryota; kingdom Metazoa; phylum Arthropoda; class Arachnida; order Ixodida; family Ixodidae; genus Rhipicephalus; species Rhipicephalus sanguineus. Next base: position 215,276,861 of record NC_051177.1, on the reverse strand, counting down.
CAAACTGTATTTTCTCGGTATATCTCCCTCAAAAGCTGTATACAGTCGTCGCCTATGCCAATTCCTTTCAATATATCCCACAAAATTTCCTGATGAACGTTGTCGTACGCCCCAGTGATGTCTAGAAAAGCCATGTACAAGGGCCTATTTTCTATTTTAGATATTTCTATACACTGAGTGAGAACAAACAGGTTATCGTCTAACCGCCTGTCGACTCGAAATCCATTCTGGAGTTGTCCCAAAATATCGTTGTGTTCTGCCCACTTTTCTATTTTCATTTTTACTGCTTGCATCGCCAACCTGTATAGTACCGATGTAATGGTTAGTGGTCTATACGAGCGAATGTTATCCTTTTCTCCCTTGCCTTTATAGATTAAGTTCATTCTACCTTTTCGCCAACTATCTGGTATTTGCCTGTCCTTTAAGCATTTTTGTACAGCTTTCAGCAGTGCTTCTTTAGTGCTATTTCCTAGTTCGTTAATGAGGCTAACGGGAATACCATCTAAACCCGCGGCAGTGCGCTTTGGAATTTTTCCTTCAGCCTTTTTCCAATTGAAATTCTCCAGCACTAGCTCTTCCTCGGTTGCTCTCTCCGCCACACTTTTACTCACCGGGGAAATCCCCTGGACGCTCTTTTTAAACGAATCGGCTGTTACCTTTCGAATGTAACCTAGCGCTTCGTACCCTTCCAATTGATTTCCTCCTTCATCGAGAATATGTTGTTGCGTTGTGACAGACTTCCTACCTAGCGCCTTTATGTGGCTCCAAAATATCCTAGGTGCGGCCTCCTTTTTTTCGTGAATCTCTGTCACCCAGCGTTCACTTTCGCCTTTTTTGCAGCAGCGCCCCTGGCGGCATCGGCGCGCAGAGGGACCCTCTCTGGCAAGGGAAACACGCTGCGCTCAGCACACCTCCCCATTCTAGCCACCCTACCCGCGTCTTCGGGTCAGCATCCGAGCACCGTTCTACAGTACACTGTAACCGTTCCACGACGGATAATGTTGAATGCAGGGGCGTAGCCAGAAATTTTTTTCAGGGTGGGGGGGTTCAACAATACTTTATGTATGTTCATGCGTGTGTTTCTATGTATGCGTGTATTCGCAATGCCCACGAACTACAGGTGGCGCGCCGTGCTTTTCAAGATGGCGCCAGGAGGAGGGTCAACCCGTTTGTTAGCATAGGTACAGTGGCTAGCATAGCAACAGATAGTACGTGCGGACGTACGGCCCGTGCCACTTTCACCGGATGAAGTCATGAGCTGTGCTGAATTGGATATGAGACTAAACTACTTTCCCAAACCATGGAAAGTGCTAAGTACTCGCCACCTAATTATTTGCTGTGGTGTGAAAGGTTATATTTCAGTTCCGTTACCGTGCATAACGATGCTTTGCGAAATCGTGTGCGTGCTACATAAAACTGCATGAACTAAAATTGACGTATGAGCAGAACGGCACTCCGAGGTAGTACGTACCGAGCCAACGTTTATAGATACGTTGTACCGAGCCTGCCTTACGGATTTGCCGCAGTAGTAGGCCGCCAGCGAGTAGCGCCAAAGCTGCTGCACGGGACCGCACGTTTAACGTGGTGATGGTTTGCAAACATAATACACCGTCGTCATTACTTGTGCAGTCTGGAACGCGGAGTTACGTCTTCAACGGAACACAAGCATTTAACTTCCCATTCAGTAGCGCTTGTGTCACAGCCATGCTGAGACTCTAGCCGTGTGCAATTCACTTCACTCGCATGTTGCAGGCTCGATCAGCACGATCGAAACACGAATATCGGAAAGAATGCACACGTATCCTTTTCGCAACGTCGAAGAAGTTAGCCGAGAGGCGTGGATTGTGGCTGTGACTGCACGTTCCAACGCTCTAACCATTTCGCTTCTCTGGTCGAGCTCGAGCGTGTAGGTGGCATGCGGCGCTCCATAATATCCACAATAAGTGATACATGCAATGCACAAGAGGAACTATGCTTTTATTTCGATCTCGCTCAAGGATATTACACATTAAATACAATCAAAGTGACTTACGAGCGTGAAAGAACATTAACGCACGAGGGGACGTGAAGTGCAACTCGCTCCTCGTGAGTTAGCAGCTGGTGGTTCATCGTCGCTGTCACTCTCGGTGCTTTCACAGTCTTCTACGTCCAGTGGAAAATCCTCATCGTCAAGATGGTTTCTTTCAACATCACTGCTGAAAGCAATCTGAAGAATTTCCTCCGCCGAACAACTTCGACCACTCCGCGTCACCACGTTTACAATTACAGAGACGTCTGGGCGCGGAGAACATATTCCGCTCTCAGATCGGTCAACGAGCAAATCGCTTGCAGGTACTTGCAGGGCCCGTATTCTCAATTTCTCAAACGATCGCAAAAGGCGATAGTATCGCGTTTGGTGACGTAGAACTTGATGCGTTCAATAAGTAAAAAAAAGATTGCCTGTGACTAGGGGTGTGCGAATATCAAATTTTTCGAATACGAATCGAATACGAATATCCACCTTCGAATATCGAATCGAATATCGAATATCAAAGGAAAAATGCCTCCACAGTAACAATATTTTATTTAACATGTAGCTATTTGAAAAAAAAAAAAAAAACATCAACAGCCTGACTGGTAACACAACATACACTGCTATCTCCAGAACACAATGTCCAGGCTAGCACGTACAATGCACATCACAACACAAACAAATATCACGGCACTATGAAAGTAATGACTAGATGTTATCATGAAGAAATACGAGTTGCTCCACATGATCAGGCAGCAGGCGCTCCCTTCTAACAGAGACAACCCCCACACCCCACCCCCGCCACTGAAAAGGCACGCTCGCTTGGAACAGAAGGGGAGTTACATGCGGCAAAGCTTTGCGACTGGGGTATCTGAAGGTGCCTACAGTCCGCCACCACTCACGTGGGTCACTGTCTTTCTTCAGAAGTGGTCCCGCATAGTGAACGAGTGGTAGTGCGGCACGTTACGGCCGCATAATATTGAAAATGTACGGTTACATGATCGCCAACAGCACTGCACGTCGGAGATGCACCAGCAATAAATCATACGTATTGGGGCGCTCGTCGCAGGCAGATATCGTGCCTCCGTGTACTTACGATGTTTATCGCTCCTCTCGGCAACGTTTTTAGCTATACGAACGCAGCAGAAATGTGGAAGACGAGTTATTTTATGCATGATAATCGAATCGCATATTCGAATTTTACGAATATTCGAAGTTATCGAATATTCGAAACTTTTCGAATATACGTTTTTCGAATTGAATACGAATATTTCGAATGTAATATTCGACGAATATTCGAAACTTTCGAATATTCGCACACCCCTACCTGTGACGTCATTGTTGAAACTGGCCGCTGGTAGTACGAATGTCTCACAACACGGGAGTGAGCGCACTGTACCGCAGAGCAACCCGAGTACGGCGTTTTCGAGCGTGTGCTGCTGCTTCTACGCAGGAAAGCGTATCCCCGGAGTCGGGGCTCTCCCGGTTTGGCGCGAAACCGGATCTGACGTTACCATAGGGAGGTACTCCCTGCCCCTAGACAGGTACTGTTGTAGCTAGGGAAAGATCCGACGATTCCTCGGCCTTGTCCCCAGCCTTTACTTGCCTATGGTATGTTCTACCGTTCTACTCGGTACCCTCACCGCAGTCGCCGGCCTTGTTTGAGTCACGACCTACTATACTCCTGACCTGCCCAGATGTGCCCTCTCCAGCGCCCACGTTCTAGTTCATACCTACTGCCGCTAGGGATGTAACCTACGAGCGTTGTGGCGCTAGTCAGCACCTGTCCGCTGACGTCAATTTACCGCTCGTGATGATGTTTCTCCAGCGCAGAGCGCTCATATCATGTAATTATTATTCACAAATGCGAAATACTTTGGAAATAAAAAAACGGAAAGTGAATTAGAACTTTTTTTTCATTTAAAAGGACACAGCCGTCCTACACTATGCAAGTCTACGGCTTCTCACGTTAGTCAACCAGTGCGCAGTAAATACTTAGCCGCACAGAATAGCTTACTTGACCCTCGGTCTAAGTTTGCAGAAACAGTCACATAATGCCGGCAGTTCGTCACGTAATACAGGCGTTCTTACTCCAGCGCCGTCCAAACGGTCGCAGAGTAGCAGACGAACAGGTTATAGGAAGCGCCACCTACGGCAAGCGGTTGAACGAGAGCGGGGACGCGCGCTTCCATTGGACCCCCGATATCTGGGCAGGTCAGGAGTATAGTAGGTCGTGGTTTGAGTTATGCCTTCTTTGCGCGGTGTGGTGATAGACGACAGCCAGGTTAAATTCATGTGCAGGAGTCGCCTTCACTTGAAAACATCCGTCGAGACCTGCACATTTAGTTTTGGTGGTTTTGACGCTGTGCGAATGGCTGAGGCCGTCTCTGCGATGCACTTTCAGCGCGTAGACTGTCGTTTTGTACGTTGGTGGTAACGACGTTTGCAGTGCCAACGCGGACCCTCAAGATATATGCGACAATATAGGGGTACGTATTCTGAAATTGTGAGATGCTTGCCATCAGTCACTGAAGGTTGTATTTTCTTTATATTTTAGAAGTTAGTTCTGCAACTGCAGCACGATGTGGCCCCCGTGGTGTATACGTCTTCAAAGTGCTGCCACGTTGCTGCAGCTCTGAAGACGCCGATGCGGAGCGCCAGATCAAGAAAACGCGCTTGCTGAACCGCAAGCTGACGGCTACGCTGAAACGCCTGCCGTGTGTTCGAATCTTGAACGCCGAGGTAAGTTTACGCTGACATACTGGTGCGCGCCGCTGAGGGAAATGCCGTACCGTCGTGGTCGGCACGCAGCTTTTTTTAAGAACATTTTAGCCGCGCTAGTTGCTCATTGCTTGCGGTAAAGTGATGCGGTAGAGGTCTTGCGGGTTAAAATACTGACATGCCGACCACGACGATACGGCATATCCGTATTGCTGCACGGTAAACCTGCACTGCCAACAGACCCGATTAAAGCGGTATGTAGATGCGTACCGTCCAGGGTTGCCGTTGGGTAGATTTGAAAAGGAGCCAGAATTCAAGCTAAAAGTAGCCAAAGTAGCCAGGTCTTTTAATCTTATCGCCAAACTTGTAGCCAAATGGCAGAAAATCGGTATTATGAAAAGAGGTTTTATCATTGATCAATATATAATACCATTTTGTGTCAGCAATAAAATAGCATACGGGCACAGTTATCTTCTCCTTCATGCTTGGTCTTCAAGCTGTAAGCAAGTTGCAAATAAATGAACATATTATAAGTTCCGTGCACCTGTATACATTTTATATAGAATAGATATAGTAATTGCCAGAGAGACAGTAAGATTGAAACATTCCAGCCAACCAGTCATTAGGAATACTAATGGCAGAAGAAGGTTGTGCTTGAAGTCAAGCACCGACCAGCTTCAAGTAGCAATATCCGCTTGAATATCACCGGTCCAGCTTCATTTTGTAGCGGATCTCTGTGTCTGTCAAGTTCACCCGAAAACACGCGCCGTGCATCAGCACTACAAAACTGGCTCGTAACGTCAGCATCGATGGCGGGCAGCGTGAACAGCGTGCTAGGCACGCGTTTGCCAACATGCGCGAAACTTCGTCAGTTTGATCTTAGCCAAAAGGCGTACTTAAATTTCATCTTTAATTTATTTGTAAGTTATATTTCCAATTTCTTAATTTTTATTTAAATTCTTAAAACCACCGAATTCCTGGCCTATCCCCCATAGTGGGTGTGAGACACGGACTGGGCGAACAAGAACTTCATCATTCCGTCTCGGCAGGCGCACCGCGCGTTGCGTTCGGGTGCCTCGATGAGCACCAGACTCATGGCGGGGCTAGGACACGCGCTTATACACTGGCTGACACGTCAGAAAAGCTTGGAAACAAAGGGTAGTCGTCAGGCTTGCTTGGTATTTTATCTGCAGATAATGAGAAAAATGGCTACTGAATGCGCTAAATAGAGGTTCAAAGTAGCCAGAAGTAGCCATGGCGCCAACCTGAAATTTTTGTCGCCAGACTGGGTCGTAAAGTAGCCAATTTGGCGCAAAGTAGCCACCAACGGCAACCCTGGTACCGTCCGCACCGCATTCTAACGAATTTTAAAACTGAGTTGTAAGTGCTCCTAGCAATTTCTCCCGTGTATATGCGTTCATCTGAAATACCTGACTGTTGTTATTGACAAGGCGTTCACACGATGTTGAGATACAGGGAAAATACCGAAATGAAGGTGACAATGCACGTTAAGCACGTGCACACCTTTTACGTGCACACCTTTTAGTGATCTTGCATGTGGCCATTATACACAGTGGAAAACAAGGCCTTGAAATTTAATGCCCTTTCTTTAAGACGGTGACATACATGGACAGTGAGGATGCTTTCAGTATTTAGATTTAGCGGAGTGAGGCAACGTGGTGCCATTTTTAGTAGAGGCATTTGAGAATACATGGCTTGCATGTGCCGTCACATGAGCTGGCTCGTATGTTAGAGACAATTTTGATAAACCATTCCAATGTCCGTGGAAATGGTTCATCAACAATGGCAGTGGTAGTGACACAAGCATCCTAGCCTTTCTCACCGAAGGCCACTAATAGAGTAAGAGGTGTTTTCAAGGCATGGGAACGAATGTTTGACTGAAACATCAGTATGTGGTGATACCAAATTCAGAAAACCGCCAGTGTCCGCATCTTCTCAGTGACAACCAACTCACTATGACGTTGTTAGGTAACTTTTGTTACCCTTGAATAAATGAAAGCCCACAAGTCACTGCTATCTCGATCTGTTTCAGTGGACGAATGAAAACCTGTCGACGAAATGGGTTCATGTATGTGAGGTACCTTTTGAAAAGGCAACAATTAAAATTAACGTTTCAGAACCACTATGGGCCCCCTGTTCACAATAAGAATGCGAAGAGGGTGATTATTATGGCCTAGGTGCCAGTGGGTGCTGGTGTATATCCTGGGTAGGTCACACATGTACAGCTAAAGTAAGTTGCACACATACCACATTTGAGATCAGATGTATAAAGATTTTCTTCATTGCGATTAGAGCAGTGGTGTCCAAATTAATCGCTTGGTTAGTAATGAATAATTATCCACCAGTGTTTGAGCATGTCTTGCCTTTCTCAAGGCACTTTTTATGGTGTTTTGTTGTTTGTTTGAACTTTTCGTTCCACTAATGTAGGATGTGTCACAGTTCACGCATTTTGTGGGTAACCTCCTGGAAACTATTTGTCGAAGGAGCGCTTTGATTCTTTGGGAGGACAAACGGGAACAGCAAAAGTATGTGGGCATCCATGGTGCAGGGAATAAGCGAGTCACTTGCAAGATTTTTTTACACTAATTGTGTGAGAATTTCCCAGATGCCAAAAAACTAGGTAACATGACAGCTCACACATGTTAAAGACCTCTTGGAGCAATAAAAGTTACCAGGGGTAATCTACAAAATTCCACGCATGAACTTTGATACGACTTATATCAGTGAGACTAGAAACCTCAAACGAAGTTCATCGTCAACAAACAGTGCAGCAGTGTACAATAGACAAAGGGAACGGTTGTCTTTGTTCCCTTCTTTGTCTGTTGTCCACTCCTACCCTTTTTTGTTGAAGATGGATTAGCAACTAGCCCAATCTCAAAGCTTGCCTCAGACGAAGGATTCAACACCAATAGTCACACTCGTTCGGAGCTTTGGCAATTTTAGAGCCCTGTAAAAGCCTTTTATTCATCAATAGAGAGCCATTGGGTGTTTTCCCAATATGCCTTACAAGTTTGCCATTGAAAGTTCTGTCTACGTTAATGCAACAGCTTAAACATAATAATTCTAAGTTAGAAACACAGACAACTAACTGGCTAGAACGTGCTATCATATCCTGGTGGAAATGGAAGGACCGTAAATTATAGTGATAGAATCTAGCACACTTGCAGTTTCAACAGGATTTGCATTTTTAAAATGTGTTTCAATGTTGCAAAAACCGGTTTGTTGTGCAGCCTGGTGGACAGGCCTTCATACTGTGCAAAGGAGCCATTCGGATTGCTGTAGTCTTCTGTTCTTTACATGCACCATAATTCGTGCTTGATATTACAATCTATATTATTAGGCATCCCCACTTTATTCTATGCTTTTTATAAGGCAAAAGGAGTGATTGCTGAGAGGCGGCTTTGCCATCACTGTGACTAAGGGAACTGGCAACCTGTGTCAAGCCGTGGTGCTTATGCGCAGTGCGTATACATGCTGAGTGCACAAACACGAACCACAGCAACAGGGGCTTTATAAGCACAATGTTGCTTTCTTATAGATAAGGCCTTGCTCGTTTGCTGGCGTATTATTGCTATTGTGCTAAACTACCACTGTTTACAATGTGTTGTGTGTATGACTGAATTGGTGCATAAAATTGTGATAAAAATTTCGAGCCATTACATTTTGTGAAGGCAGGTTACCAGTGAGCTGTCTAGCACATAACACACAAATATGAACAAATGTATGAACTCGTTTCTTGTTATGATTGGTGGTAAATGTGATGAAAGGTACACACACACACATTTGTTGTCTTGATCGGTGGCTCATTATTTTTTGGTCATGGTGATGACGATGGCCTTATTGTTGCTATGATGCGCAATGATCAGCTTGGTTACAACCTTGCACATGTTCTTAGCCAGAGTCTCATCTATGCCTGTCTGGTGGTGAGGTTTGTACAAATTGTGTCGCACAGGAAGCCAAAGCATTCTAACACAAATTGCATAACTACGGTGGTTTGTTTTTGTGCTTTATATTTTTTCAAATTAGAGGGTAAAAATTGGGTGCTATTTTTCAAGCTGGTAATTTGAGAAAAATCACATTTTTCGTGGAACCATCATTGAACTGCATGTTTTTGGGGGGGTTTAGTTTAGAAATGCTACATGAAATACATTTACAAAAATTGATAAGTCAAAAGGACAGTAAAGAGCCTTGATAACATCTAGGAAAAGACACATTTAATTCACAAAAAGCTGATCACCGATTTTTTACGCGTCCTTGTTAACGTACATTGCCATTTGCATGTGCAGCATGTTGGTCTTCATTCGAGAGCTGTCTCACCTTTGAATGTACAGAGGCATCCACTTCCACCTTGAGCACCGCACCGTGCAGCCAACGCTCCGCGGAGCGTCTCTCGCTGGCGGCTGGGGCACGCAAGCGCAGTGACAACTGTAGGTGGTGCCTTCGCCGCGTCGTCTGCTAAAGCGCAGCGGCTCCGCCTAGTCGCGCTTGCTCTTCAATGAAGGTAACTTAATCTCATGGAAATCGAGAAGCGCAGCGACTGCACCTCGTTCCGCACTGCTTTTTTACCTACTGTTTTCTTTTTCTGCATGCGATCTTAAAAGTAATAAACCTTGGCCCGTGCATGAGTAAGATCGCCAAGCTGGGCTGGCACTCCCGCAACTAAGCTACTCAGATGCTTTGTGCCGTACAGTTAGAATATTCCCGCTACTCACACGGTTGTTTTCATCAGCTGAAAGTTTGGCGACACAAAGTCGACAATAAAAAAATATAAGTTTGCGCTGTGAATTGAAGGCTCACGGAAAACTTTCTGCTTCGTGCTAAAGTTTTGAGCCAAGAAATATATAAAGCGATACGTGGTGCTTTGGGTCACCTAGCGATAAAAAGGGAGTCAAGCATTATTCAGCGCCTGCTTACAGAAGTAATCATTTGTCAGCGGCGCTTCTTTGGTGAACTGATCGCGTGATATGAGTTCAGCTGAAAACTCTATTAGAATGCTTCTTCATTTTTCTGCATGAATGGTACGAATAAGCATGGTTGCAAATGAGTAGCAAATTAGGGCGGCGTATTGGCGAGTTAAATTCGCTAGCGCATGAAGGCAGCAATGCTGATAACACCTGAATGTAATGTAACTTCTCTGAAATTGGCAAATTGCTCACATCCTTTTGTTTTCAGGCGAGTAACAATCCAAACTTTCGCACATTTAAAGCTGTTATGTCAGACCTTACCATGCATTTATCGCCAATTTTGCGGCGCCTAGCTTTGAAGCTGATCAAAAACATTTGCGTGAGCAGCGGGAACATTCTGGCTACTGGGCTCTGGCTACTGGGCTCAAAGGAGCTGAGTTGCTTAGTTGTAGGAGTTCAAGCGCGGCTGTGAAAGTTTACTCATGCACGGACCGAGGTTTATTGGTTGTGAGATCGCATCCAGAAATGAAAGAAAACACTAGCAGCAAAAGCTAGACGGAACAAGGTGCAGTCGCTTCGCTTCTTCTGAACCGTGCCGGATGCTGGATTTGCATGCGCATAGCAAGAGCGAAGTTAGCTTCACCGCAAAGCAAGTACAATTCGGCAGAGCTGCCGCGCTTTAGTAGACGACGCGGCGAAGGCTCTGCCTAGAGCTGTCACTGCGCATACGCGCTAGTTACCCAAGCAACCAAGAGAGGCGCTCCGCGGTGTGCTGGCCGCACGGTGCGGTGTTCAAGGTGGAAGTGGACGACTCTGTACCTCAGCTGAAAGAACCCTCTCAACATCACAGCTTTCATTAGGTATAGTCGTGTACAACTTTAGAAGGCAGCGGCATTTTCCCCTCAAAGGCGGATGCATACGAGCCTCCACCAATAGGCGCGCACTTCAGGTGACGTCATGAGCCGGACGGCCGGTGACCCCGCCGACGGAGAACATGCCTAACATGCCTAGCGGGACTATTTCTTTAGTCGTGGAGGCAATTGGCTGCTGCGCTTCGGTCATCTGGGCGGGGCCTCTCCTGTCTTCTAAAGTTGTACCCGACTATAGGCACAGCAATGTCATTGCAGCATTTGCTGGCCTCGGGTAGTGAGCAGCAGAGTCATGCCAATATTCAGTGAGTTCAGCAGCTGGTTAGTGTGGATTGCTTCCAGCAAGTACTGGTTGCACTTGTGAAGTGAATTCATGTTTTTAGTCTCTAAAATGAAGGTAGGTCAGTTGTTATGAAATGACTGTCTCAGCAGACAAGAGTCTCTTGCAATGGATTCAATACTGCTTGCAATTTCCATAACGTTAGGTGGTTTTCACCTTTGTTTGAGACGTTCCGTTTAACAGTGCAGTACCATTCTGTGGAGAGTTTTGTGCAAAACTCCACGCAACATCTTTTCACTAATGTGGTGCTGCTGTTGGGTTACGTAGACAAAACGGGTTTTACCAGTCATTGTTGAAAGCTCGCCGACCATCTGCGGATGATGGAGGATTTTAGCAAGTTTTGAAGGCGTCCGGACGGTTGCTTGCATCTGTGTGCGAGAGCAGACAATGCAGCACTGCATGTGTCACAACTTTGTGGGTGCACTTGTTCTAGCTTCCTACACGGTGATGTCGGTGTCCAACTTGTCGCCCAGAAACCGAAACCGAAAGTCGTTCATACAAATAAGGCGATGTGAAATAGTTTCGAGAGAATACATGAATTTGGGAGTGTGTCTCATGCTTCCTAGATCAATAAGAAATGTTTGCAACAAAGAATGCACAAGCCACAAATTTGATGGCACCACCCCTTTAAGTGGTTGTGTGTGAACTTGACGTCAATTTGGACACTTTGGTGGCTTTGTAACTCCTATCTAACAAAAATAATGCAACATGTTTTTAGAGATTAAGTTAGAGCACATGCTTGGCTTTAATTCTGGGGAGTTTAAAGAAAATTGAAGATGGCCTTTTTTTTAAACTGAATTTCGAAGTATTTTATTTTTAGAGACGTTTTTTACCATATGCATTTATGGTTTGCGTCTGACATCATCCTCGGCAATCATACTTAGCACAATGGTTAACCTAATGCGTGGCAAATCTCTGGAAAATTTGGGAAATTTCGAGTATTATAGACGCGGAGTGAAAAAATCTGAAATTAGAGCATTATTGAGCAATGGGTGCCGTATTTGCAATTTCTTTTGCATAAGTTATGGGCAACAGAACTGCAACATAACATTTTATAAATGCACGTTACTCACAGTAAGCCAAGAAAAATTGGCTCGCAGCTGCAATAATTTCTTTGTAGGATCTCGTCAAAATCGTATTTTCGGGAAAGTCGCGAAAAGCAGTTCTGCTGAGTGAAGACTTCCATCCAAATTTTTTTGACCTAGGCAAATTTTTTTTCCCGCAAAACTAACATTGGTTTCGTGGCCCTAGGGACTCGTACAGCCAGATATTTTTTTTTTTTCAGCAAAATTAAAGGGGTCCACAGACATGCACCGATCTTATCTGAATACACTCTATCTGCTACAAAGTAGTAATCTTCATGTTTGCTCATGGAATCTTTATGAAATCGGAAAAATGTGGAACTAGCTGTACATTTGGTAATTTGCCCTACCTGCACGCTGTGGCACATAGGCTATACATAGGCGCCCCACTGATGCTTTTTTTAGTGTGAGCAATGGGGCCATAGTGGTCCCGAAGCATCAATTTTATGTACTTTTAAAAAATTTGAGGCGCGTTCTAATATGTTAATCTGGTACCTTCCCCATCTGACAAGTTTTTATCAGACTTTTGACTATGTAGTGAAGTGTACATCACAGGCTTGCTGTGTCAAAATTCTATTATCCGCACCAGGCTCTCTCCTCTAACACTGTTGTCTTTCACATATGAACATTGGATGCTTGCACGTGTTCTCCATGTACGGCAGGCTGAAATATTCATATTTATTTTCGTTGGCTGCTGCTTCCTTGCGTTAGTGTAAAGCAGTTGGGGCATTATACAAATGTGCAGGCAACCATTAATTGAATCTGAAATGCATGTGCCGTATTTACTCGAATCTAAGCTGATGTTTTTTTATAAAAAACAATGCGCGAAAGTGGGGGGTTGGCTTAGATTCGAGTACCATGATTAAGTTTTTTTTTTCTGGCCTTGCGAATTTCGAGTGTCGGCCTACAATCGAGAGCGGCCTAGGTTCGAGTAAGTACGGTACATATTCTAGTACTGTCACTATAGCTTCAGTGGTGGTTGGTCAGCTTTCAGTAGTGATTCATCGCAATGGTGGATGCAGGGTGTCGGAACGAAATGTTTTTCGTTTCGGTTTTAGTTTCGTTCCACCGAAAAAAGTTCCGTTTCTGTTCCGGAACTAAAAAAATAATGTTTTGTAACGGTTCTTATTTTTATGCGAAAATTTGAAGGTAAAGTAACGATAAAAACATAGGATTTGTGGTAAACTTGCGCTCCTCTTAAGAACGTGGGACGGGTAAAACACGTTCTTCCCGCATTCTTCAGAGGAGCGCAAGTAACTGTACGACGAATTGCTACAGACTAGCGCGAGCTATGTGGGGTGTCGTGGCTGTGGCTGGCCCAGAAACCCGTCAGGGAGGAGACCAAGACAAACCAGCAACCATCTTTACTCTGCCGAGTCTCGGCCACAACTGCGAGCTGCGAGCGTGCCATCGTTCGTTTTCTTCTTCTACGGACGACGCGCTTGCAGCCGCCGCTTTTATACTTGTCTATACGCTTCTATACACTTATAGGAAGGAAGAACCAGAGGTCAGCAACAGGAAAGAGCAGGCAACCACAAACGGTGGCAGCAAGGCGGCTGCCACGACGACTGCTAACCCGAAAATGGATGCGGTGCCCCGGAGCCCCCAGTTGCCATGGACAACACCGGGACCTTGGTTACGTGGTGGACGAACCGTGCCGACGTGTGGTCGTGCATGCCACGTGCTGTCCGCTGTGGCCAAGGATAGCGGCTACTGCGCCCTCCTCCCCAGTTTCACCGGAGGGGAGGGGGCAGTATAGAAGCGGTGGCTGCGAGCGTGCTGGCCGTAGAAGAAGAGAATGATGAGCGATGGTGCGCTCGCAGCTCGCACTCAGCAGCCAGTGGCAGCGGGCAGTTGCGGCCGAGGCTCAGCAGAGTAAAGATGGTTGCTGGTCTGTCTTGGTCTTGTCCCTGAGGGGCTTCTGGGCCAGCCACACAAAACCCCAAAACTAGCACCCTTCCAAGTTACTGTATTTAAATTTCTCAAAAGTGAATTACGAATTTTCTGAGCAGGTTCTATGTTTTGTGTCAAAGGAGTGAGCATTTTCTCAGAAGCAGCCCATCATCGAGGGTGCAAGACCGCTGTTCTGATAAAATAAACTTCAGCACCGAGAATGCCCTCTCCACACTAGTGTGACTGGCACACGAAAGTCCACTTGCATTAATATAAACAGCTCTGGTTGCCACTCTTTTCATTTTTCATAAAATTTGAACATCTTTACTTTGGAATTCTTGCATGAGATAAGCGCTAACACTATACCCTGACATATGTATTATTGCTCACGTTGCATGACCTCGGTTGTTCCAGGTCACCAAGTTTTCCCGGGAACTGAAAACTGATAAATATTTCGGTTTCACTCTGGAACGAAATAATAGATAACGTTTGTTATTTTCGTTCCGGCCAAAAATATCTTTTCGTTTTTGTTTTTGGTTTTAGTTCCGTTCCGACACACAGGGTGGATGGCTATGTAATTTCAAGCTGTGATATTGGTGCAAGCCACATATACAGGGGCAATGCAAACATTCAAAGGAGCGTGTATTGATTTCAAAAGTTCCGGCTGAGCCCCATCTAGCAGTGAAAAATTTTCACATTGCAGCATACTAGCAACACGTTATGTTGCCAAATTTTTCAATTATCTTATGAAACTGTAGGCTGTGGTCCCATGTTGTTCACTTCCCTTTCTTTTTGTTTAGTGACTTCAGTTGATCTGCAAGTTCTTTCTTGTCTCAATGCATCACATTTTTCCTAATTGCACTAATTTTTTTTGTTCCTACAGCATCGGTTTCTCAATTCCTCGAAAGAGCCACGACGTGCGCTCTTAGCAATTGATGGGTACCATGTGCACAGAGGCCAAGGGATCGATCAGCTGGCCAAAATCGTCAGTTCTCTTGCCCGTGACTTCGGACCTGGAGTGAAGTCACATGGACACAACGAGCTGGGTATCTGCTACAGGCTGCTGAAGTGCAGCCACTGCAACACAAAAGGCCACGAAGTCCTGCGAGTGCAGCAAATTCCTTCGCCTACCTTCCCAACATGAACCAAGACTGCTTTAGATCATCTTAATGTGTAAAGCAGCACACAAAAACAAGACATGAAAGGAGGAATACAATTGAACAGGCCAACCACTGCACTTGCAATTAGCTTATTTTGGAGGGAAAAAAAGGAGGGGGTAATACACATATGCACAAGTGCACAACATTCAAATTTTTTTAAGCACCGTTATGAGCAAAAGTCATTGTTGCAGTGCACAACATTCAAATTTTTTTAAGCACCGTTATGAGCAAAAGTCATTGTTGCATGTGGTGCACTTGTGGGTATGTACTATATACATATTTTTTAAAAGAATAAACTAGTGGCAAGTGCAACAGTTGTCCTGTTGAATCATATTAATCCTCTTGTGTCTTTTTTCTGTGCGCTGCTTTACATGTTCAGATGCTCTGTCACCAATTCACCCGACTTTCAACCTTACTGAAACTTGGCAAATGCTGCCTGCCATGAAACGGCCCTTTTCAGGGCCACCCATGTGTTGTCCGGCTGGTTGCGAATGCTCCCAACTGTTACCCAGATAGCCTCCTTGAAACTTGAGAGGAGTTGTACGGCACATGTTGATTCTGCTGGCTGTATATGACTTTTGTATTATTAAGATTGTGCCACAGGGTCTTTCAATTGAAAGTAATACATATAGCATGACCTTGCATTAATTATCTTTCATAAATGCTAATCACTACTCGAACAAATCGAGAACGTTTCTGTATTGCAGCAAATAAATGTAGAAATTGCATATGTCATCACACCTTTATTGCCCAAAAAATTGCATTTATTGCACATTCATCAAGCAAGTGACCTATGCAGGACACTATCTCTGCAAGCTCAGATGTGCACGCGCAGGCCTTGCATTTATGGCTTTGCTATCTCGGCAGCCCTCTGTTCTATTGCTACCTGTGAATGTGCCAAGCAGATTGGTCTGAACGGCATCACAAGTAGCTAAACACATTTTAGAGCGCAATGAACTGGGCTAGTTGGTACTACTTCATTATGTCACAGTGCGAGGAAAGAAGACAAGGCACACAGTGCTGTGTCCCAGCTTTTTCCTTGTTCTGGGAGCACTGGAACAAAGAACATTCACTTGGAGCTCCTACCATCACATTTGGCTACATGCTCCAAGCCCAGCTCGTCCAGACATGATTCAAGGCATCACAGTTGTGTTCGCATACATCATCTGTGTAGAGAACAAGTTATTTTGAATTGAAAAATGGCCATCCACCTGTTTTGTACAAGGCTACCAGGAAATCCATACTGATTTCTCAGAAAGGAAGACAAAAAATTCATACTGTTCCTGGGCTCAAGCCTGGAACCAACACCTTTCCAGGGCTGTTTCTCTACAACTGAGATAGCCAGTAGGCTAGCAATGGGCAGTGTAAGGGCCAATTAGTTGAAAAGTCAAGCACACAGAATGTGGCAAATGGGTCCTGTGGAAACGTGCAGCAGCTTTTAGCAGAAGATTCTGCGTTAATATCTATTTATGAAAATCAAACTTGAAAGAAAAAACATTACTTGCAGCTGGTTATAAGCTACTTATACCTACTGTGCTTTCCACAGAACTCATTTGTCATATTCAGTGTTCATGCGCTTCAAACTGAATTTGCCCTCGCACTTTGATTACTAGCATACTGGTTAGCTTAAATGGTAGAGTGACCACCCCGAAAAAAAGTCGTTCTCGAGTTCAAACTGTGGACCATGTCAAATTTTTCGCCAACTAAAATGCTGTTCTTTATGAGAAATCCATATGAATTTTATCGTAGCTTTGTGCAACAAATGGGAGTGGATGGCCATTTTTACATTCATAACCCTTTCTATGTTGTGCAAAACTCCGCTGTTATAAACGAGTCATTTTCTAGCAGCCAACAGCACATCATAGTGTTTGTAGATCTGGAGTGCTTCCCAATACGGACCACTGAGAATGGCACAGTTGCATTGTGGGGCAAAAGTATATGGACAGTTTGTGCCACTGAGCAAGCTTATGTTATGAGGCCCAGCAGCACATAGTGCTGGCATTGTTGACATAGTTCCTTGAAAGGCAGTGAGGGTTAACATAGGCTGAAGTTGAGGCATCTCCGTTGTAGTGCAGACAAAACGGGTGCGGATAGTTCGTTCATGCTACTGAGAGAAAGTAACGGAAGACATGGCAGCAACACACAATGCCGTTTATGAGTTTGCAAGGCAGGCCAACTGCACCAAGGCGGATGAACTGCAAACAAGAGAGCCACATGGTGTTTCTAAGTGTCAGGCTGTACGTCACGAAAATTTAGCTCAAGAAAGTGAGCCCATAGTGTGCACTATAGGTTACCGCATCTGTTTGTATATAACATGGCAAATAAGCTGATTGGTACAAACTGAGTGAGAAGAGTTTAGCAAGAGTTTCATGCCACGTCTTGAATGTGCTTGAAAAAGTGCGTGAGCCAACATGTTAATAGGCTGCTATCGAACAATGTATCTAGTTTTTCTTTTCTAGTAAGACCTGTATATCCAAAAGTTGGCCTCCCAGACAAATATGTATTATGGGTGTCATACTGTCAATTTTGATCACGATGGGACCTGACTGGGTAGAATTTCTCTACTGTGATTATTTACTGTATGCAAGTTGCAGAAACGAGTCAATCACTGTTGAGAAATTTGACCCTGATTGGGCTTAATTGCGATCAGCAGTGCACCATGTGACAATGGTATCATCCGAGTTAGTTTCTAAGTATGGTCTACATCCAAGCCGTGGATGGATCAACCTGTAAACCTAAAGCGGCGGCACTTACGACTGCAGTTTCGCAAAGTCGTACTCTGTCTTGCTGCAGCTTTTAGCACACCATTCTTTCTATAACTGTTTGAGACGCTTTGTATACAACTGTCTACATCACATGTTTTTGCTAGTCGTGTTGACTAGTGGCTAAGAAAGAACAAGATACATTTAAGAGTGGATAAATTGAACCTCCTGTGTAATAGATCTGTTTTCAACTTCATTTTGCAGTGTACTGTTAAATATAGTCAATTAGCAGAAGGCACTACCATGTTTGATGTTCCGCTTTTTCCAAGTCACCTAAAAAGTATAATTTATCTTTGCTCGAAATGATCATAACCAAAAAAAGAAAAATTAGTACTGTATTTCTAGCCTGAGATTTCATTCTATTTTTGCAAAAAGCAGAACATGAATGACTTCAGGTTCAATGCAATTGCAGTTTAATCAAGATTAGTTACTATAAAGCACATACATGACAATATTTTTGTTGCAACGTCGAGTTCCTTGAGATAATGTGCAACTGACGAATTACAGGCAGTTCTTCATAGATCGCGTCTGAAAGGGTTTAATGTAGTCGAATGAAAGCTCGCACTTGAATCGAAAGTTCAACCCGACTTGCAGCTCAGTTGTAGCAAGTTCTACTGTGCGTTTAGTTCTGACTTTTTTTCTTTTTTTTTTTTTTGCACGAAGTTATACAGAACACACCCTCAATTGGTGCGCTGCTGGTAGGCACTGATTAGTTACTGCATATGCTACCTTTAGGTAGCGTAGTCAGTAACTCTAGCACTGATAAGAAGAAATCAGCGTCTTTAGGTCAAGGGTGCTTGAACTCTTCCAAAAACACCCCCTTTCGTGAAAACGAGCAAGTGTAGCGCAAGAATTTTCAAAAGCTCTACGGTGCGAGGGGTGTTGGACGTGAACAATTCTGTCTTATCAATAATGCAATGTCCTGATGCACTGACAGCGCAGAGGTCATCAAAAGCAAGCAATCGCTACCATTATAGCACTAAAAGCGCCTTCAAAGCAAAGCTGTCAAATTGAAATCACGGTTTACATGTACGTACAAAAAAAAGGGGGGGGGGGGCTGTGCAGTCATCGACGCCCATTAGCAAAGCAATGTTTGTTCGTGGCAATACCTAGTACATCTGAATTTGCTGCACAGCTTTAGCTAATATTTTGTGTGGTACCCGCGCGTTCATGCACGTTCACGATCGTGTCCCGATCATCGGAAATGATTTTTCAGGGCTCGACTGGCTCGATACCACATCTAGCGCAAGTTAACGATCAAAGAGCTCGATACCTATCGAAAGCGCAGAGCATGACACTCACACAAAGCACAATGTTGAATTGGAAGTTGCATCGGAACGTGTATCTTACCAATGACCTCACCTGCTATGGTGGGCGAGCGGAATCGAGTACGAATATCCACGGGTGAAAAAGGCACCACACCTTCACGTGTGAGAAGACACACCGTAAACTCGATAGCGAGCGTTAATGTTAACATTACCGCGTACAAGAAACTAGCGAAAGAACAATTTACATCGCGCAAACGCTGCAAATTGCAAATAAACAATCCGCCATTGCAGACGATGTCGATGTTGATCGAGCTCTCCTCTGTAATAAAGGATTCGCGCCGTAGCCAGAAAACGTGTGCAAATACCGCTGCAATAATAATAATAATAATAATAATAACAATAATAATAATCTAAGCATTCATAAAGAAAGAAACAGATCTAAATCGATTCTGACTCTGTCCTCGTGGCTTGAAATGAAACTGCATTGCATTACTGTAATGAATGTAGTGCAGAAACAGCATGCACAAGTATGCATTATCAACACAGGAAGACACAACCAGGTTAAGCTTTGACAATAAGGCTTTATTAAAATGCTGGTTTGGTTCCTCCATAGCTTTGGGAAATCAATGTCATTTAACACCTCTACAATCAGTAATACAATATCTGAAATGAGAAATCATAAGTGAGAAATGGGCAGGTCAGCACATTCACCAATCGAACACTTTGCATTCCAGTCATGCGAAGATGACATACGGTAATAGCATGCCATGTTTTGTGATATGCCTATATGGTTAGTTCGGTTGATGTAAAGAGCGATAGTGATATGACCATGTGACCGCATGAGTGTATATATTTGAGTCTCGCTTTGGTGATTAAAAGAGTTGGTAGTCTAGCCGCTTTCCTGTCTCCTTCACCGTTTCCTGTGTTCGTCTGTTTTCGGCTGGTTTAATTCCTTGATGCAATGCACCAACTAGCCCAACAACGAGTTCTACTATGTGCAATGCCCGACTCGTTGCAGTTACTGTTTCAGGTGGGCTCTCATAGTCGTTATTGTCACTGCTTGACAATGTGTTAGCAATGACCACACAGTGAATGTGCTTGCACACTTTGAAGTGTATCAGGTGCGCACACACTGCACATTCATTGCATCTCAAGGGACAGCAAGCAGCATCCCCGACTTTTGTCACTGTATAAGAGTGCCCTTTAGTAGACTGAGATGGCACAGTCCACATGCCGTCTTCGTTTAATTTGGCACAACCTGCCATTTCAGTGCCAGATCTGTGGTAGCTTTCAACTGCACTCAACTTCTTGCCCTTTGATCATCTGGATTGCCCTCTTCATCAAAAAATGATATGTCAAGTCCATGAGTGCAGAAATTAGTTTATCAACACGCTTATTCTTCTTTCCCTCCAGCATGGTGTGCTTCATCGTCCTGTGCATGCTCTCAAGGTGCATGTTGGTGTTGATACCTGCCCTCGTCCTAAAGCAGTAGGCCCGCTCTTGAGGTCTAACTGCATAGTTGTCCTTGAAGTACTTCAGAAAATTCCTCAGTTTTTCTTCCTCAGTGTCAAGGAATGATTGAAGATACTTTTCAAATTCTTGCTGGTCAAGGAACTCTAAAAGGAGTTGCACGTTGTGGTACACGTCTGGCCTCAGTTGTTTTTCTACACACTCATGTATCTTCTTCTGCCAATTCCTATCCACATGCCAGGTGCAGAGAAGTTTCTGCTGAGGGACACCCATAACTGACGACCATGCCTTGTAAAATTGTGAGGCGTCATCAGACATAAATGTCTTAGCAGCCACATTTTCGTTGATGGCACACTCAAGAGACCTGAAAAAGCTGCCAAGTTTTCCTCATTCATCCTGTTGCAGATGAAATAGGCTATAGGTATACCTTATCCCACTTCATCTAGCACTAGAAGAGTGGTCAGCTCAAACTGTTACCCTGTAGTTCCATGTGTTGAGTCAAGACACACAGTGCCCGTGCCCAATTCTTCTAACAGCTCTTTTTGTGGCTCTGTCATCAAAGCAAGGGCAAAATCTGTTGCACCAAAAGTACCAGTTGGGTCCACTGCACCTTATGCCTTATACAGACAGACAAGTGTTTCACCTTCGTCTTACATTGCTTTCACCCACATATCTACACTGACAGCATCATTGGTGTGACACTGTTCAGGAGCAGCAATGTGAAACTGCCGTTTGATGTTATGCAGAGTTATGCGTTCTGCCAAATGTGCTGGCCTCAGCTTACATGCCCCCAACAGATGTTCTTATATTATTCAATATGGTTTTCATGGGCACACCACGCTCCAGGTCCTCTGCTACGTTGGTTAACCCCGTTGGCCTTTTCTTTGTGACTCATCCTCAAGTGCTGAATTTCTGCTTTATGGCCATAATGCTTTCTTTGGTACCTTACATTTATGGTGATATCTTCAGGTGCCGGGCTCTGAGTGTTCTCCTTCTTCGTCACAGTAATAAATGAAAGACATATCTTAGCGGACTTGCAGGTACCCTGACTTTTCTCTCGACGATTACCATGACCTTCCTTTGGCCTAGCCACTCCTGATCTATTAGAGTAGTAGTGGCTCCTCGTTTCCCCACTGGCCAGCTTTTTAGGAGCCGTGTGAAGAATAAACCAACAGTTCTCATTCGCCTCTTCCTGAGCTTTCCATTCACTGAATTCTGTAATACAAATACAACATAGTATCAGAGAGAGACATTAAACCAACAAAAATAGTTCAAAGGCCTTAGACACAGATTAATGTCAAATGTTTTATTTTGCTCCCTCACTCTCTCTGCTTCACAAAATAAATTAAGTCCTTCAGCTAACCTTCATCTCATTCAGTGCACTGATATTCTTTCTGAAAAACTTCTGAAGCATAAGTTTTTGACCGAGCTTACGAATGTGCTATAAACGGCAAAAACGACTGAGTGATAAATGTGACATGAGATGAACATGGGTTTTAACAAAAATGGGTCATACAAATGAAGAAACAAAGTATACGGCTTAACAGCGGAGGTCATCAAAAGGTATTAAAAAAGGCCTTTAAAAGGTTAAAACTTAAAAAGTAAGAACAATAAAAGTCAACAGGTTTTGCAAAAACACAAAATCTTTCTTCGAGAGCACACGTTTTCCAGAGTTTTGTGTGACCTTGCGGAGACCTTGTTGCACAGACTCAAGAAAACCAGTGATGTGCCTCCAAAAAACAGAGATGGGACAAAAACTGCTGTTATCCCATACGTGCACCAAGTGTCACATAGGATTAAGAAGGCTGCAGGGTGCGCAGGAGTCAGTGTAGTGTTTACCGCCCCCAACAAACTTTGGAGGCCTGTGCAAGCGTGTAAACGTGAACAGTGAAAGGCCTGACATGCTGAAAGAAGCACACCACGCGGTTTTTGTCTTGCAAATGCGGCATCGTGTATAAGATTCCGCTCTCTTGTGGATGTGTTTACATCGGCCAAACTGGCCAATGTATTAACGATCGCTTGCGTGAACACGCCAACAATTTAAAAGTCTGACGGCAACATGGCCTTACACTGTGTAGCTTGCGGTTGTACCCCCTTTCTTGACCAGGCTGTCATAGCTCGAGAAATATATGATGCATCATGTGCAGAACAGCTCGGACCCAGCTGTGTCAGCATGCCCTCTGTGTCACTCTCGAAGAAAGAGTCTGCGTTTTGCAAAACTTTTATTGTTGTTCTCACTTTTTAAGTGTTAACCTTTTCAAGGCCATTTTTAATACCTTTTTACAGCCTCCTTTGTTCAGCTGCATCATTGTTTCTTCATTTGGATGACCCGCTTTTTGTTAAAACCCATGTTCATCTCATGTCGCATTTATCACACAGCCGTTTTTGCCGTTGATAACGCATTCGATCATGAGCTCGGTCAAAAACTTCTGTATGGTATCAAGGGTTTTTTCGCTTTGTCGCCCTGTTTCCATGGGCACGTTACCGCCTGTAATCTTTAGCGAGAAAAAAAAAGCGTAAGGAAGAGAAAAATTAAATTTTTTTTTATAGTCTTGTTCTGAAGCACTCGATGTTACCACGTGATGAGTGTAGTGCATTAAATGTTAGTTTGAAGTAGCGCTCTATATGTCGTTTTCACTGTCCCTGTCTTGTGCGCTCACCTGTTTCAACACATCATGTATCCACCGGACATATTTGCTCTGCTTTGTTTTTAGAGGGAAAACAAAAAAGCGACGCAAGCGGCAGTACTTTCAGTGTGATCGAGCAAAATTGTGAAAATTAGTGCCTCTGTGCATACTTTTCTTTTTTTTTCTACGCGACAAGCACATGCGAATTATAACTAGCTGGCACAGTGAATGCACGTGGAAGCGGTCATGTGCTGTACAGCCTCACCACAAAAGATGATAAAAATGCACTGACACTGTCTTTTCCAACAACTATAAACTGAAAACAGGATGGGTACTCACTTTTATCTTTGTGGAACGCCTGCTGCACGTAGTCGGCGGCGAATTTGTGCGCTGCGATGTGGTGCTCCACATATTTTTCCAGTGAAGACAGGCCAACGCCACAAACGTCGCATTTTTTTCATTTGCGGCTACTTGACGACACCGACGACACTTCGTCACTTCGTGACACGTGCGCGGAGACAGCGCCGGCGGAGGTGAAGATGACACTAGGACACTAGGGACGAAATTCATCAAGCACGTGACATACTAGGCACTCCGTGGCGACACGGGGAAAAGTCAAAACTAACTTAGGGAAAGAAAGTCTTCAAGTGACGTCACACGTGAGTGACGTAGCAGTGACGTCATCTATTGTTCGCGAGAGAGCCCAGACTCCGGCGAAACGCATGTCTACGCAGTGGCCAGGCTTGGCCGGCTTGGCTGTGGTTACTTGAAGTGTAAGACGTGCTGAAAGTGCTTTCAACGTTTTTTTGTTCGACTATTTAATGCACAGTATAATATTTAAAGAATGCAACTTTGCGTGAAACGTATTTTCGTTGAGAGTTTAACACGGCGTACTCAGAGAGTTCAGCTGTAGCGTGCCGCCGCAGCGACATCGTCTCAAGATCTCAACATGTTGCCGGCTCGCGATAAGCCACGCGAGCAACGCACGGTTCATGTTCCTGGGACGTTCAAACCACGAAAAAAGACGCGCTGGCAAAGAACGAGTGCTGATAACACCCCAAGGTAATGCTCGATGAAAGCTTCGGCGTAAAAAATGCTGCGTTCATCCACCGAGGATTGAATACTGGAAGCTACCGCCTACGTCACTGAAATGCTAGACTTCACCAAGAACCGACGGTTAACGGTGCCTTCGTTTATTGCAAATATGTCGAGAGCACCGTCGAGCACCATGACGCAAAATTGACGTCGGCGGAATTACCAGATGGCGCCCTAACTTTTCCGGTTTGCTCAATAGCCAATCAGCGCGCACCAAAGGCGATACTTTTGCGATTGTCGCCTTTTGAGAATACGGGCCCAGTGTGCTGCCACCTATCAACAAACGTACAAAAACAAGCGGCGCAGCGCTGGCTATGAAACCAACACACTGGCGAAGGACGGCTTGGAAAGCGTTCGCTCCACGAAAGGCGTGGAGCAGACGCGTCCTCGAATGATTGAAACGTCGCTCGCACGATTAGTAACAGCGTTTTGCTGACAAAGGATAGAGGCATATTTTAATGTATCGACAACTTGAGGTCGCTCAGTTTTACAAGAGCACATCGCGAGCCGGCGCGACCTCCCGCGTACAGTGTTATGGGATTCATGCACTACAAGAAACACTGACCAATGCTGTATACAAGTAAAACAGGGTGAGCTTCAACTGAATATGTCAGACGATAACATTTAACTAACCTACGTGGCTACAGAAAGCCTCGCGAAGCTGATAGTATGCGTACGCTGTGGGCTAGCACTGAAAGCGCGAGTCGCCACGTATTTTCACGAAAACATCGCGCCTCGCAAGAACGAATCAGATTTCTCGTGTCACGGAGTGCCCGGTTTGTTCACTGATGCAGGGAACATGCCAAGTCCTAGTGTTCCTTCCTTGCCAATGCGTTAACACTGAGGTTAGCGCAGCCGAACAAGGGAGCGACCGCGTATAGTGCTGCCATTTTGTCGTCTACTAACCCTCCTCGAGAGGACGCTCCTGAATTCCGCTTGGCGGCGCGACAGTCTATGGGCATTGCGAATATATACGCAAGCAAAACTGAAAAATTTCGGGGGCGGGGGGGGGGGGTGTTGAAACCCCCCCCCCCCTGGATACGCCCCTGGTTGAATGTGTGCATATTTTTTTTTCCACAAATGGGCAAGCATTTTTACCTGGGGCAGAGACAGCTTACCGCCTTATAAGGCGGCTACAACCAGACTTCCTTTTCTGCTGATACAGCTCTAGATTTCACGTTTGTTGTTTCACGTAAACGTCTTATGGTGGTTTATGAGATGGCCGGCATCAGCGTCATCTGGCCGATATAGACTCCTGGTGAGGCAAAAAACAGGCTGTGAGCGCCGTAGTAACTAGAATATGGCCGTAGATAGGCATTGTCTATTCTCCCAGCAGCCGAGAAATCTTCGGAAAATATTAAATCATAGCGAACCCTAGGCATGCAACCACGACAGAAAATCAGAAGAAAGAAAACAGCGCTGCCCATTGGATGGATGAATAAACCTTATTTCGGTCCCTCGGAACGCGCCCTAGCACATTGCGGGCCGCTCCCACGTCGGAACAGAAAGACCAGTCCCTCTGCTGCGTCGCGCGGGCCCGTACTCGACTGCCCATATATTAGTTGTGCTTCGAGTCCGGAGCTGGTAATAGCATATTCCCATTTTGACGGCGCGATGCCTTCGCCGCCGTGTAACGCGGGGCACCGCCAGAGCATATGTTTGAGATTAGCGATACCCATGTAACACAAAAGAAGCTATTTCCCGTCTCAAAGACGTCTTGAACGGCTATCAAAAAGGGCTAATAGACGTCTTGGTCAAGACATTCCCGTAGCCGTAGACGTCTATCCGAGATCTGATAGCTGCGCTAATGTCCCGCTAGTTGACGTCTTTAGAAGACGTTTTGAAAAGACCAAGATAAGACGTTTTATAGACGTTCTTGTTTTTTCGCCGTTTTCGAAATTTTGGACTTTCGAAATATAAAATAAACTAATACAACTGTCTTTGCAGATGTTTGGTCGGCAGCCTGACGGCTAGTTACCACAGGAAGATAGAGATTGAAGGGACCGAAAGAGCTCCCGCGAGAGCACTTTCCTGTTTTTCTCACACTTCCTATGTCAGTCGTCGAGCAAGTGACCAAACAATCAAGCAAGATCACTAACATACGTACATACATACTGTGGAGATAGGTTTAGCACAAAGCTTACCCTACGAGGCGACCGTGAAGGGACGCGACGTTCTCCACTGCCGCAGCGAACAAAGACGCTACGGCCGGGTTCGTCAACTCCGGCACGGCGCAGAAAAGGCACTCGAGGCAGCAGGTCAACAAACAACACGGGTTTATTAACCCAAGATGCATCACAGTACGACAGTCGCGGGCTTGCAGGCCGTAAGGGGAACTCCGCAAGACCGCTCGAGTACGCTTGCCAGCGGCGCTAAGACTACCACACAAAGGGCAGCGGTTGAGCACACGAACGAGAAGCCGCCTGCTAGAGCAGCGCGTCAACCTCTCGTGCTAGCCTGAGAGCATCTCTCGCCGCGAGCGAATCGTCGGGCGCATCTTAGCTCTCACCAGCGGCCCAATGGGGAATGGCGCCGCGTTGTGACGTAGGCCCGCGCAGCACGCCAGCGTAGCGTGTCCGGACATGCCAGCGCGGGACGGAGCCGACGCTTGGCTCGCCCAGACAAAGAGGCGCCCTGGCCGCCATCTTGGCGATTGCCGGTGCCTAAGTGCGCCCGGGCTACGCGGCCGGCACGCGCGCGGCAGCTGGGGAACGAGGCGCCAGGTAGGAGGACGCTCTCGATCCCCACATTCCCCCCTCCTAAAGACCGAGGCCAGCCTGTGAAAGAGGCTGTCCGAGGCCAAGTGGCAAGGTCAGCTCAGCCGCAAGGGGGCTGGCCAACGGGGCAACAACAGGGGGGTGTCGTCTTCCTGAAGGTACAAGTCCATAGGTCGGCCACGGCCACGCAAAAGTTCCACCGAAAGTTTCACCACAAGTTCCACCACCGGGGAGAGCCCACCGCCGGGAAGAAGGTTCACAGCCCAGGAGGCACGGGGGCAAGACTGCCCAAGAGCGGGCAGCCAGCCCGCTTGAAGTTCGCCGGACTGGAGAGGTTGACAGCCTGGGAACGTACGAGGCGTGGCTGCAAGTTGCGTGCGGCAGCCAACCGCCGAAAGTCGCTGGGACGGGGGCCTCACAGGAACGGTAGGCCGGAACAGCAGGCAGCCAGGAACGGAAGCCAGAGCGACCACGCTTGGGCCTGGGCCACAGCTTGAGCGGAGGGACCAGCCGCCGGGGGCGGCTGCTGAAGCTGCCAGGTGGGTTAGGCAGGGTGGAGGTGGCTGCAGGGCAGAAGGCAGGAACCAGGCCACAGCAGGAAGGACCAGAGAACAGCAGGCCAGCTGGTCAGGAAGAGGCTGGTGGCAAGGTAGAGCCAGGCGCAGGGAGACGACCGGGCGACGCAGGAGTGGACAGAAATGTCCCCGGCATAGCCGGCTTGCCAAAAAGGGGTGCCTGCCTGACAGTGCTGCCCAACAAAAGAGGGCGCTTGCCAGGTTATGGCTTGGACAACACACCAGAGGGTATTTTTGGCCAAGAGGGCCTTCTACCACTTCCAGACGTGTGCCGCCGCACCTTAGCGGTTATCTCCATTCGCTGTCATGGTATGGAATAAAGTCCAGCTACCTGTCAGTGGAAGAAAGGTTGCTTAGGTGCGTTTCCGCAGGTTGTACCGATGGCGTGGCTTGGAGCCAGCCTTCTCACGGTTTTCCTGCGGTTGTGTGACCGCCTCCCCCTCTCCCAAGTCGCTCTGTGGGCAACGAAAAGGGCTTGAGGGCGGCTGCATGAGCCCGGGGGTTTGCCCGCACGAGACTGCACGCATTGTCACACAAGGAGTGAAGAGCGTCACGTTTAATGCCTGGCCGGGTAGCAGAGCGGCACAACTTTTGGAAAGTCTTACGACCACTCGCATGTCCGGCCAACCGCGAGTCGTGGAAATAGCCGAGGGTGGCTTTCCCGAGACTGCGGGGTACCCCCACCTTGAAAGACTCCTTGGGAGCTTCCTCCGGTGGGATGTGTAGCGCAGCAGAACACCGCCGGCGACAAACAGATGCGAATCCAACGTGCCCGCAGCAATACCAGACTGCGTAAACGGCACACGGCGCCGACAGCAATACCAGACTGTCAATACGCGCCCGCTCCTTGGGAGCACGGCTCTTGGAGCCCAAAACGGATCGCACTGCTGTACCTTTGGTGTCTCTTCTCTGCTTAACAGGATACCGGCTGAAGTGACGTGCTCACCCGAGGCGATCGACTCAAAAGTGAATTCGCCGTCGGGGTTCGCTCCTTTCGACCCATTGGAGCCAGAGGCCCCGGAGTCTACTCGGTGCGATTGCTCTCGGGAGAGGCGGACCCAAGTGTCACACCGAAACGGGGGCACACGACAAGGCGTGAGCCACGACGTTTAAACTCCCTTTCCGGTAGCGCACAACAAAGTTGTATCGCTGCAAAGTCAATGCCCAGCGCGCGAGGCGGCCCGGGGGCTCGCGCAAGCGCTTAAGCCAGACGAGCGCCATGGGGTTCGTTTCCTCCACCAATGGCACTCCATTGACATAGCAGACAAGCTTCCGGCGAGCGAAATCTCGTGTGGCGTGCCGTGCTTAAAGGGACACTAAAGGCAAATATTAAGTCGACGTTGATTGCTGAAATAGCGGTCCAGAAACCTCGTAGCGCTGCTTTTGTGCCAAGGAAGTGCTTATTTTGAAATAAAATCACGTTTTTAGTGGTCCGCATCGCGTTAGCGCGCTTCAAATCTCCCGCCTGAAAATACGACTCTCATACGTCACTGCTGCCGTGCCCAACGTTGCCCGCTTTTACTGCGCGGCCGCCGACACTAGTAGCAGCCGAGCGGAAGTAGCGGGACCCACAGTAGCAACAACGGCGCTGCGGCAAAGACTTGCTCGGATGGGCACATTGAAAGCCGTCACCAAGTTGCGGTTGGTCTCGTAATCCTCAGTACGAAAGTGCAGCGAGCACACACGCAGACTGTTTAGCACACTGGCGCAATGGCATGACACACTAAGCCACTTCGAGCGTAAGGGTTCATTCCGCGGCACCCAGTGAAAAGACACACCGGTTTCCTTGCTGCAGCACTGGCGTTGTGCACCATTCGGGCATCCGGCAATATCACACGCATGCGGCATTTTGTCGAACTTTCTGTCAGAGCGACTTTCACGAGCGCGCAAAACACGCACGGCAGTACGCGATCCCGAAACTATCACTGAGACGGGCGAGGCACAGTTCGGCGAAAACGGAACCTTTGAACCACGCGCGCCGTTCCCCATGGCAACGCCACGGAGGTTTTGTTTTCCATGAATCAAGCGGAAACGAACAAACAGCATTTTATTACGTCTTTTGATGCTCGGAATGTTCTTTTTTTTACTGCTGCTAGTTTGATTACTAGTAATTTATTGTAGGCCGACTTCCCTACGTCATCGGGATCACTTCGAAAATGTCCCACTCGTGGCGCTCATCATGTGATACATTTAGCTTAATTTCTCGGTAAGTAGGGCGCTGCTGTTGATAATATTGCCGTTTTAGAAGTTGTCATACATTGGGCTTTCACTCTGACATAATTTGTTAGGGCGCCGAAAGGGACGACCCTGTAGCCACCGCTTGGGAAGTCATTCACGATACCCGTGCGCGCGAGAAAGACGCGACCGAGAATCACGGGCAGCGAAAGACCAGGGAGATGCACAAAGCGCTGTCGGCGCGCGCGATTCTCCCAGCGCACAACCAACCGCGAAGCGCCGCACGAAACAGCGGTGCTGCTCGCGAGATGGAAGGCAGTGTTTTGCCTGGAGCTGTGCCGCAGTTGTGTGCAGCAGCTCCGAGGCAGGCGCCGCCGTTCGGGGTCGTACGCCTGTTCTCCGCCATGCACGCCAGACCCAAAGGGGCCAATAAACGGCACAGAGAAGAGTAGGGTTTCCACGCCGACGCAACCGACGGATGCATGATGCCTCATGCGACGGGCAAACGAATCGACAACGGAGCACGGTAGCTCACATTTGCCGAAAGCGTCGCCAAGGCGCGCATAAGGAAAATGATCGTCGGAAAACGCGGCGACGGTGTCGCCTATGCGAGCTGGCTCGCGGACGACACTGTCAACCCTGTACGCTCGTGACAACGATGGGCCAGCGAGCGTGTGAATGCCAGCACCATGTGTCCTAGGTAGGGACGCTCTGGTGCGGCGGGTTAATCACTCAGCTGTGCTGCTAACAAAGAAAGGCCAGCGAGCGGAGACGACGCATTGGAGGGGCCCGAAAGCACGTACTCCGCGTGTATCTCGACCAGCTGAGAAAACCCGAAACTAGCTAGGCTAGGACTGTAGTCCACATTCGAGCAGTCATCACCAAAGGAGGCCCCAAGACGGGATCTCTCCCGGTGGCCGAAAGCCGAGGGCCGCTAAGGCGAGCTTACCTCGTGCTGCCGGCGTCGTCCGCATCGAACGAGATCAAGTCCGTCGCTACGGAATCAAGCAGGAACGAGCGCCTCGAGAGGGACTGCTCCGCTGCCATGCCGGCCCCACGTTGGGCGCCAGTTATGTGGAGATAGGTTTAGCACAAAGCTTACCCTACGAGGCGACCGTGAAGGGACGCGACGTTCTCCACTGCCGCAGCGAACAAAGACGCTACGGCCGGGTTCGTCAACTCCGGCACGGCGCAGAAAAGGCACTCGAGGCAGCAGGTCAACAAACAACACGGGTTTATTAACCCAAGATGCATCACAGTACGACAGTCGCGGGCTTGCAGGCCGTAAGGGGAACTCCGCAAGACCGCTCGAGTACGCTTGCCAGCGGCGCTAAGACTACCACACAAAGGGCAGCGGTTGAGCACACGAACGAGAAGCCGCCTGCTAGAGCAGCGCGTCAACCTCTCGTGCTAGCCTGAGAGCATCTCTCGCCGCGAGCGAATCGTCGGGCGCATCTTAGCTCGTTGGAGAGGAGGATGTCACCAGCGGCCCAATGGGGAATGGCGCCGCGTTGTGACGTAGGCCCGCGCAGCACGCCAGCGTAGCGTGTCCGGACATGCCAGCGCGGGACGCAGCCGACGCTTGGCTCGCCCAGACAAAGAGGCGCCCTGGCCGCCATCTTGGCGATTGCCGGTGCCTAAGTGCGCCCGGGCTACGCGGCCGGCACGCGCGCGGCAGCTGGGGAACGAGGCGCCAGGTAGGAGGACGCTCTCGATCCCCACAATACCTGTTCACCCACGCATGTCCCCACTGTTGCATATATGTTTTCGACGCTGAGTTTACTCGCGTTTATTGCGGACCGAATCAAGTTGTTGCGGTCGCTCATATATGCCGCGTGAATTATTGGCTACTTCAGCACACCATACATATCCAATTTTCATGTAAAAGACATCGGTTTATAATAAATTTGAACACGTACGCAGGGGATCAACACGTATACTGTACTACATAAATGACGTTTAGCGGATGGCGCGCAAATAAATAATCGCGCTTCTCAGCAACAATAAATTATCCCATGATGTTGTCAAATCGGCTTTATTAATGAATAAAGCACAACCA
This sequence comes from Rhipicephalus sanguineus, assembly GCF_013339695.2. NCBI lineage: Eukaryota > Metazoa > Arthropoda > Arachnida > Ixodida > Ixodidae > Rhipicephalus > Rhipicephalus sanguineus. Next base: position 215,245,112 of record NC_051177.1, on the reverse strand, counting down.
AATGTGGCACAAAACACGTCGGAAAGTGACCGCACAAGGTGAAGCTGAGCGGCACGGCAGCGACGTAAATAAAATTCTGCATGAATGCACTCCAAGTCTCGTCAAAGAAACTGCACTGGCTTCCGCATTAGCTGGCGTGGTCTCAGGCCCAATATCTTGCACAAACAGCAGTGAAGAAAAGCTGCATACAGAGAAAGCAAGTAAGCTACGCAGGATTTACAACAAATAACAGATCATCAATTCACTCTAAAGAAACATTTCCAATTGCAGATATGATAAAATGCTGTCATGTATTAAGAAACGACAATCAATCATAACCGCACCTACAGGCGAGGCGCCTACGGTAGCTTTGCACTTTGTCAGCGACAGGCCGGCGTAGTTGTAAGCATGCTTGCCTAAACTATGTCGGCCTGTCACTAGCGTGCGTGCGTGGAGCCACGAGCTGCAACTCGCAAAACATAATTACTCAAAATAGGGCGAGTCAGTCTGGCTTACGATTCGCACCGGCGCGTATTCGCAATGCCCACGAACTATAGGTGGCGCGCCGTGCTTTTCAAGATGGCGCCAGGAGGAGGGTCAACCCGTTTGTTAGCATAGGAACAGATAGCACGTGCGGACGTACGGCCCGTGCCACTTTCACCGGATGAAGTCATGAGCTGTGCTGAATTGGATATGAGACTAAACTACTTTCCCAAACCATGGAAAGTGCGAAGTACTCGCCACCTAATTATTTGCTGTGGTGTGAAAGGTTATATTTCAGTTCCGTTACCGTGCATAACGATGCTTTGCGAAATCGTGTGCGTGCTACATAAAACTGCATGAACTAAAATTGACGTATGAGCAGAACGGCACTCCGAGGTAGTACGTACCGAGCCAACGTTTATAGATACGTTGTACCGAGCCTGCCTTACGGATTTGCCGCAGTAGTAGGCCGCCAGCGAGTAGCGCCATCGCTGCTGCACGGGACCGGACGTTTAACGTGGTGATTGTTTGCAAACATAATACGCCGTCGTCATTACTTGTGCAGTCTGGAACGCGGAGTTACGTCTTCAACGGAACACAAGCATTTAACTTCCCATTCAGTAGCGCTTGTGTCACAGCCATGCTGAGACTCTAGCCGTGTGCAATTCACTTCACTCGCATGTTGCAGGCTCGATCAGCACGATCGAAACACGAATATCGGAAAGAATGCACACGTATCCTTTTCGCAACGTCGAAGAAGTTAGCCGAGAGGCGTGGATTGTGGCTGTGACTGCACGTTCCAACGCTCTAACCATTTCGCTTCTCTGGTCGAGCTCGAGCGTGTAGGTGGCATGCGGCGCTCCATAATATCCACAATAAGTGATACATGCAATGCACAAGAGGAACTATGCTTTTATTTTGATCTCGCTCAAGGATATTATACATTAAATACAATCAAAGTGACTTACGAGCGTGAAAGAACATTAACGCACGAGGGGACGTGAAGTGCAACTCGCTCCTCGTGAGTTAGCAGCTCATCGTTCACCGTCGCTGTCCCTCTCAGTGCCTTCACAGTCTTCTACGTCCAGTGAAATATCCTTGTCGTCAAGATGGTTTCTTTCAACATCACTTCTGAAAGCAATCTGAAGAATTTCCTCCGCCGAACAACTTCGACCACTCCGCGTCACCACGGGATGTACCTCCTCTAGAGGAGGTCGTGGTCTGGGCGCGGAGAACATTTCTCCGGCAGATCGCTCAACGAGCAAATCGCTTGCAGTGTGCTGCCACCTATCAACAAACGTACAAAAACAAGCGGCGCAGCGCTGGCTATGAAACCCACACAATAGTGAAGGACGGCGTGGAAAGCGTTCGCTCCACGAAAGGTGTGGGGAGCAGACGCGTCCTCGAATGATTGAAACGTCGCTCGCACGATTAGTAACAGCGCTTTACTGACAAAGGATAGAGGCATATTTTAATGTATTGACAACTTGAGATCGCTCAGTTTTACAAGAGCACATCGCGAGCCGGCGCGACCTCCCGCGTACAGTGTTATAGGATTCATGCACTACAAGAAACACTGAACAATGCTATATACAAGTAAAACAGGGTGAGCTTCAACTGAATATATCAGACGATAACATTTAACTAACCTACGTGGCTACAGAAAGCCTCGCGAAGCTGACAGTATGCGTACTCTGTGGGCTAGCATTGAAAGCGCGAGTCGCCACGTATTTTCACGAAAACTTCGCGCCTCGCAAGAACGAATCAGATTTCTCGTGTCACGGAGGGCCCGGTTTGTTCACTGATGCAGGGAACATGCCAAGTCGTAGTGTTCCTTCCTTGCCAACGCGTTAACACTGAGGTTAGCACAGCCGAACAAGGGAGCGACTGCGTAGTGCTGCCATTTTGTCGTCTACTAACCCTCCTCGAGAGGACGCTCCTGAATTCCGCTTGGCGGTGCGACAGTCTATGGGCATTGCGAATACTATAGTTTCGCGTTCGACCACGCGGTTCAACCTAGCAAAGAACTGTTCACATTTTAATCACAATTCTAAAACCTTTCAGTAAAAACGACGAAAGGTCAGGTGCACTTACCGAAAAAAGCACTCTATCCGAACGTGCACACGTTCTTAGCTGTTTGTCTGGCTGCAACGAAGGTGGTGAGCAGAACAATCGCTTCTTGAAACGAACGTACCGACGAACGTACCGTCGCAAAAAGCACAGTAAAGCTTGTTTCACCAAACACCGATGGAAAATATGCGACAGACAGTATGATCACCGTTATTTGATGCCAAACAGCCAGTAATCCGTTCATCCGTTCACAAACAAAAGCTGACAACGCTACACAAAACGCAAATGACCGCCGGCCGTCGCCTAGCTCTGCTGCCGATAGAGCCGCTGCGAACTGGCGCCTGGCGCGAACTAGTGGAGGAAGAGGGGAAAGGGGGAAGAACAACTCTATGGTGAGGAAGGAACAAGTATTCTGAAACAAGCCTCACCCTTCACTTGACCGAGCTGAGCACAGCGTCACCATTCAACAGAAAAGACACAACGGTTCTCACAAAATAATCCCGCCTATTGCTCAATATTCAGTGAACATTCCTGCCAATAGGTGTATCTGCCATCGACATTGAGTTTCTCTACATTGAGTCAAGGTGGAGCGCCGAGTGAAAAGATGTTCTTGAATGTAAACATGCGCGCTTCGACAACAGCCGCTTCGAGCCTCCGACGCTCCGACTGCGTAGCATCAGTAGCATGCTTGCCTGGCTTGCCTGCGTTTGCTTCTGTTGTCGTTCGCTGTTGCGCGAGCGTTGCGCGGCCTTAGCCGCCTTGGCTTGAAAAGAATATACTTACCAACTGCTGATAGAAACCCGCGTTGCGGAGCGAAACCAATTATTTTGAGGGCTTTGTTTTCTGCGTCTCTTCTTTCACTAAAGCGACAGTCACCGCTCTTTAGACATGCCGTTTTGGCGTCTTTGCGCTCGTGGACAAAACATTTAAAGAATCGTTTATATAGTCGTTGCGCGCGCACTTTCCCCCAGAATGTCTAAAAATGTCTTAAAGTAGACGTTGTGGACTTCTTTGGCATAATACAGTCTGGCTATCGTAGCTGTTGAAAACGGTAATAAACAGTACGCAGGCATATTTGAGAGGCAAGTGCTTTATTTTGCAAAAATGTCTATTCTTGATCTTCTCGTAAACCAAGACGTCTATAGCCGTTCGTAGCCGTTTCGAGACGTCTTTTAGAGGTTTTGTGTTACATGGGTATCTACGCATAATGAACATGTATTAGTTCATTTAGTTGGCTGTATTTCAGGATAAATCTTGTGCAATATAGCGCGGGGTTAGGGTACGCCCCGACCTGAAGTATAGCCTGAGTGTCAAAGCCAGGGGCGTAGCCAAGGGGGGGGGGGGGGGGGGGGGGGGGGGGGTTGGGGGTTTCAACCCCCTACCCCCCCCCGAAAATTTTCAGTTTTGCTTGCGTATATATACACGCACACATACAAACGAACACACGAACATACATAAAGTATGGTTGAACCCCCCCCCCCCGAAAAAAATTTCTGGCTACGCCCCTGGTCAGAGCCTGTGTTCCGCTTAATTTTCTGTGTGGAAACCTCTTATTTTGTTACAGATTGCCTGCGTCACTGGGGCCCTCAACACAGACACTTCTGCTGTGGATCAAGGCCTCCTGCGGATCTCTGTCCAAAAAGACGTACGTGTACGCAAACTGAAGCCGGCAAAATGAACTATTTCAAGTGTATACAAAGATTTTTCAAATGAAGTATATTACTTCGAAGTCAACCTTTTTGTGTTATATGTGTTCTTAGCGGGATTTTGAAAAAGCTGCATCAATAGAACTACAAGCTCTTCGGAACGGAACCAGCAGCTACTGGTTCCGTGGCCTGCTAGCTGGTTCCATCGCCTGCTGGTTTCATTGGTTCCATTGCCTGCTGGTTCCATCACCTACTGGTTTCATCACCTACTGGTTCCAATAGCTGCTGGGAATGTGCTAATAAACCATCACTACTGGAACCAGTAGCGAACCAGCAGGAAATTTTCAGCTGGGCCACAACCAGACCGACAGTGCGGGACGAATGTTCTTGATTCTATTCTCTCGCTGCTTGGGCGTCTGATACGCACAGCTAGTTAGGGAAAAACGAACACTAACGAGAAATGTGAAGTTCAACTGGAATGAAGGGACACTGAAGAAAGCATGCCCCTGTTCAGTTGGGTGTGCAAAGATGACTGAATTATTAGTGGTGATCATTTGTAAGCGATATCGTAAATTCAGAATGGTACAGCACTCCGCGTTAAATGCAGAATTCAGCACGGAGAGAACACAAAGTTTAGCGTTTCTATACGAAGAGACGCACTGCTAGTGTGGCTGCGAAGGCCGAAAATCTCTTACTGAATTTCTTTCGCCACAGACTCGGTGCTGAAGTGATGTCGTAACGAATTCATGATACGTCACCCAAACGGCCGCTGCATGTGGCTTTCGTGATTGCAGCTGTGGATGGTTGCAGACTTTGAACATCGCAGGGAAGATCTCGCAGTGGAAGCAGGATTGCATTTCAGTGAGTCTGATCCCGCGTGCTCTCGCGGCGGCAGCAGCTCTTTCTTCGTACGAAAAGCCTGGCTCCAACCGACGAAGCCTCGTTTTCGTGGCATATGCGAGGCGTCCAATTGCCAAATACTGTTTATGTACACGCATATTTCATTTTCATTTTGAGTTCTTATTTATGGCGATTTCCTTTTGGAGAACTCGAGCAGAGGCGCCATGCATAAAGGAGTCGCGGCAGAACAGGGCGGCCATGCCCGTGGAATGCGGCACGCATCCAAATATATAGGAGGGTGCCAGTGAGGATAAGCATAGGCGTGCGCACAGGGGGGGGGGGGGGCGGCCGCCCCCCTCATCACCTAAGATGGGGGGCGCGAAATCTGCCCCGTACATGGACTCTTCTAGTCACCTAAGAGGGGGGGGGGGGGCGCAACATCTGCCCCAAACATTGACTTAGTAGGGTGGGAGGCGCTGCGATGAACCTTTGCCCCCCCCCCCCCCTAATGGGGAACCCTGCGCACGCCTATGAGGATATAAGTGTACGTACCATATGTGACCATCGTAGCCCCATAGTTCTCTGCGGGGCAGCGGCGGCAGCACACACGTGTGGAATCCGATGCAGAATCGCTGCGAAGCTCGCTCGAAACATCTCTGTGGTAAAACTACACCTTGGCTGCTGTTATCACCACTGCGCTCACCGGCAAAAGCAAAATAAAAACGAATGAGGAGGGTATCTCGATGAGGAGCTCTCGACAAACCCCCGGCCGACCGGACTGCGTTTATGATCACGACGAGAAACAGGCGTTAGTACACATCCTTAAGTTTTTCGATTTTTTCTCAATTGTTAAAGCTCATTTCGCAGTAAGAATGACATGAATGTGATCGTAATAAGATAATTTCCTTCTACAGTTCTATTTTCTCTGTACACGAAGCCCACCACTGGAGACATGGGCGCTGGAACCTTGCTCTGACGACAGAAAGCCGACGGTCCGTGCGCGATTCTTTTTTAAGTTTCCCATTACAATCGGCCTCGTTTCACAACCAGTTCATGCATGCACTGACATCTAGAAACAACAAGAGCTTGCAAGGCGTGACCATGCAATGTTTTCGGCGGCATGGTGCTGTGTGCCACAATTAATGCACCACGCATGCAAAGGAGCAGGGTGTATTTGCACATTTATGGTTTGAACTCAAGGATAACGAACATTACGACGCAAGGCTCATAAAGTTTAGAAAGGGCAGTGAACCGAACTCCCGCGCACGTGTTTGCAGCAAGCGCTTCCGAGAAGGCGACTTTGTCTGCAGACTAGAAACGCAAATGTAACAGTGAGTTCACACGTGACAACTCCCCTTTCCAGTAAAGACGCCCACACTAGGCACCCTAGCCATGTACCTCGAAGTTTTTTCGAAAATTACCCCATCCTATCGGCCTCGAGATCTTGGAGTGGTGCCCTCTCGCGTGTGACGTCAGAGCGGCGACTCCGCTCTCAAACGCGCTGCAGCAGCCGCTGCTCCTGTATGCGGATCTTCTGCTTCAGGCGGGAACTTTATTGTCGAACGAACAGCCTCGCGACGGTCAACTAACGCCTACAATGAATGTTTTCGAGTGTAATCTTGAACTTGTTTTAGTTGCGGCCCAATCGACAGGGCCAAGAAATCCCCCGCATGGCCAACGAGTGCGCCGATGCCACCGACCGCCTTGCTGGTAAGAAAGTGAAACTATGTGTGAGTGTTCTCGCTAGTTATCTTGTTTCCGCCGTACGATACTAATTACATTGGGTGTTTATTTCGATATTTCAGTAAGGGTGCCGTTCTCCAGCATCTGCAACTATGTAGATAAAGCTTTTGAAAGGTCGCGGTGCCTCATCGAGGGCGAGGCGGTGTACGATGCAGGCCACGTTGTTGAATGCGCGGTCGAGGCCGTCAACGGAGATCGCATCACCGTCGCAGCTCTCGTCCTGCAAACAAGTGCTCAAGTGCCGCCTTGTTGCACACCCCCCTGCCGATCCCTGCCGATGCCCATGATCGCAGTTTGTCCCGTAATGTTGATTCAGTGAGAACGATATTACGTCGTAGTTAATATTAACACCGCACAGGGCCGTCGCATGGGTATTAGAATATAACAATTAGTTAATCGCTGATTAAACCACGCACAGGGCCAGAGAGATTAACGTGGCAAAGGCAAGCTGGGTCTTTACGCCACGCAGCCTAACGAAAAGCTCCGCTTTTAAAAAAGTGTCTGCACTGCCTCAAGTGAAAATATTTAGAGAATGCGGCAACAGGTTTCGCTTATGACTTTATGATAAGCAGTCAGCTAGGCGAGCGCTTGCCTTCATAAGTAAAATACGTATGTACACCATCCAAATGCAGCCGTAGTCTCAGATATCCTGCGCAGCTCAGCTGAGCTCACGAGGCGCGCTTACGTGCGAGGAGATCGGAGGTCGCGTTGTCGGCTCCTTGTCTAGGGGCCTTCGCGGCGCGTTGTGGGACGCACCGCACCTGGTGTAAGTCGCCTGTGCTTATAGCCTGCGTGCAATAAACGGCTTAAGTATTGGCGAGGAGCTTAAACACGGTCACAAGCTTACCTAAGAGTGGCGCGTACGGTGGTTAGCAGAAGTCACTGTCCGCGAAGTGATCTGCACACGGTCGATGAAGGCGTGGGGCGCATTCCCATTCTGAGCTTGACGATCCACTCCTTCTTCAGCTTCGGGTCCTTAGGGTAGTTGTGAAAGCTAACGCCTTTTTCACGAGCGGACGAAGTACACTGAGGCAAAGAGCAGTGCTTCACCATTGCGCAGCACTCGCCGCGGAGACAAGCGGCCGCAGTTCTAAGAAATAGAGAGCTGTAGTTCTAAATGAACGTTAAAAGCAGACCCACGGTTGTTGAAACAGCGTCAGTAGCCACCATACGCAAGATAACCAATTGAACTGCTTTTTTTTGTTGAGATTTACCACAACGGTGGTTTCAACACGGCGCTGGGCCTACGTAGCAGACGAAAGCGCGCGAATCCCCGCTCTGACGTCATACAGGCGCCGTTCGCAGCGCCGCCATCGGTCGCACAGCAGGACACACACTGGTCGGGAAATATGTCGTTGGGAAAGTACCGATCCACAGGGAAAAATGAGTAGGGGCAGGCACGTAGCCAGGGGGGGGGGGGGGGGGGGACGCTAGCCCCTCCCCCCTCTCCCGAAATTTTGATGGAAAGGTGTGTTTTACCGAAAATAAATAATGAAAATAGGTGTTTTTCTCAAATAGGTAGCTTACGTGACGTCATGCTCGCAGCTTCTGAATGTACTGGTGCTCCACGATGGTGGTTTTGATGACAAACAAGATGCATCAAAGTGAAAACGACGTGGTAGGAGCGTCTCTGTGCATGAATAACTAAATAACCTGCAAGTGATGTTTTGATAGCATTAATGTGACATCGCAAACCTCGCGTCTCCACATGCTGGTGCTCCAGCACGGTGGTTTCAGTTACGTCAATGGAAGCCAGGGTCAAGATCTTCAGCAAGTGTCCCCTCCCCACCCCTGAAAAAAATTTCTACACACTTTGATAGAAAAAAGCAGTCTGTGAACGAGTTACTGGTTGGAAAAAAAATATAAGAAGGAAGGAAAGCCTGACACATGCTTAAAGTCTTATTTATTTATTTATTTATTTATTTATTTATTTATTTATTTATTTATTTATTTATTTTTTCAATTCGTCAGGATTCGCCCCGGCGTCTGCCTATAAAAGCTCACCGTATACTTGGAGGCTGACATGCCCGATGAGTTGGTAGAGCTTCTAGTTCACAACCTATCAGCAACAAAACCGTGGGCCACGATTTCCTTTTCCAACTTTTCGACAGTCATTGTGTGGGGAAGAACCAAGGTGTTATTGGCCGAACCGGAAGAAAACGAGCATTCCAAGCGATGAGTTCAGTGGCGAAGCTAGTAGGAGGTTTGGGATGTTCAGCCCCTCACCATCCCGAAATTATTACATTTTGTATGTGTATATATATACGCGCACCCATATAAACACACGCAAGAACATAGATAAAGGGAGGTCAGACCCCCCAGAAAAAATTTATGGCTACGCCCCTGGGTAAGTTCATGGTTAAAATCGTGCTTCAGTGGGAACAGGCTTACACCTACCTTTTTATCTTATTGCTTTTCATGGGCTTAAATAGGAGCAAAGAAGAGGAGAGAACGATGCATCCTAAGGTCGTGGCGTTGAGACGTTCTCTTGCAAGGGCTGCAGAATAGAGCGCCAGCCTCCTCGAGAACCACTTCAGAAAGGAAGATACGTTGAACCAGACGAAAACAGGCAGTACTGTTTAAGCAGACGAAGCACCGACCAATAGAGTGTCAGAAGTCACAGGCTTTCAGAAGATTTTGTTTCGTTTAAGAAGGGAGCACCCTTTAACCAGTCAAAGCAGTTTCTAGCCTCACAGGTGGCACCAATAAGAAGGTGAGGGAGGGGGGGGGTGTTACCTTCAGTGTGGGGGCATGCCCCCACTGGTTTTGAACCTGCGGGGTTCAAAATAATGATACTCGACATATCAATAGCGAAGCCGGAGAGCCATTGGGATCCGCTCCGCCGATTTCATGAGCAACGGTTGCGTCGTCCGCGATGCCGAGTCTTCTCCGCCTCTCGCCGATCGACGTGCCGTGACGGTTGCTTCTTCTGCCAAGCCGAGCACCTCTCACCTATTAAGGTTCGCCTTTCCGTGATGTCCTCGGGCCCCTGGCCGATCGTTGCCCCGTCCCTGAATTCTGCTGACCGGATCCCCCTACATCTTTCCTATCTCCTTATCCCTTCCCCCAGAGAGCTACTGCTGAGGTGTCATCCATGAGATAGACAATTGCGGGGCTCTCGTTTTTCTTATCTTCCTGTTTATTTATTATTAATAAAACTCCCCCCGGAGAGCCGTTGGCAAAGAACGTGCGCACATACGAACGAGAAGCATTGTAAATTCGGCCCGTTTTTATTTATTTATTTATTTTCAATCTAGGAAAAGCTGAAACGCCTGTGAAAATGACTAATAGCTTTATTCAAGCCTACTTGGCACTGCAGTCCTTGCACAGCCTGAATTGCTATACCTGACTTTTCACGCAGGCATTAGAGAGCGTGCGAGTTATGAATTCCCGCAAGTTATCGCGATGACCATCGCACATGCACAAATATGCGCCGAGTGTGCTACTTGATATAAACGAAAACAATATCGTTTTTGAATTGTCTGCATATGCATGGGCCCTCTAAAGTCCATCAGACAAGGGGACATCTTCCGGAAAGGCGCCCATGCGCAGTGATACACGACAAAGCAGGATGTACGTCCTCTCCTGAAAGTTCCCCCTTTGCTGGAAAAGCAGATTATGAAGCTTAGGCTTTCAACGAAGGCTCCCAGTGTGCCGCCATAATCTCTTCTGGGGCTGTTGTTGATATGCGTGACCCTCCCCCCTGATTGCACTGTCGATGCAACGACTTCCCCCTTTGTACGCCCGCATCACGTCGCTATACCGCGCCACCATGTCGCATTCCGGCAATGTAATTTGCTTTGTCGATAGCGTGATGCATTGGAGTCTGGACAGTGGGCGCCCTCAAAACCCCAACAAACAGCGCACGTGGTTTTTTTGAAATGCTTTCTCTCCTGCTATAGCTGATTTAACGAGAAGCACCTTTTTTTTTTTCATCTCAGGAACCGGAGCTAATCGCAGAGGACACGAAGCACCGGAAGAACTTAGTGCGGTGCCGTATGTGCGCGGCGCAACTTCTTTCTGCAGAGGGGCCTGAGCGACAGACGGTTTACATTGTCACATAATTAAATAGGCGAGAGCCCACAAAAATGCATTCCCGGGGCTGTGACGCCAGCCTTTGCACTCTCGTGCCCCAGGCCAAAATGGAGGTGTTTCTTCTTTCCTGTGAAAAGGTCTACGGTGGTTGGGAAAAGAAGGAAAGAGCCGCTATTTTCTGCTTTCCACGATAGGGGCGCGGCTCAGCGCCTTGGGATTATGGTGGAATGGGGGATAAAGATAACTTTACTTTTGCCTGTATGTCAGAGGAATCACATTTACGTTTTCTCTTTTGTAGCGTTAGCTACACTTGCCTAGCCGGAGCCGATTTCGCGTGGATCGTCATGAGCCGTGCTGCGCATGCGCGAGGATCAGTGATGTCACACAGCTGGCTCACCGGAGCCGGCATCTCACGCGCTCTCCGCCAACCCCGCGCGCGGCTCGCCGCTGCTTGTCTGCGCGTTTGTGAGGAGTCGCGTCGTAGCCGCGGCAGACACACTGGCGGCGGCGTGCACGCAGACTCCGCCACCGCCGCGCGCGACTCGCCGCCGCCGGTCTGCGCTTTCCAGAGGTGTGACGTCGCAGCCTTGGCAGACGTATTGGCGCCAGCGCGCGCGCAGCTATTCGCCTTCGCTGTGCAGTCGCCGTCTGACACTGTGCTGGAGCTGCTTGATAGCGCCTCTGACTGGCGTTTGCAGGTGGGTAACGCCACGGAGAAGGAGAGCGCAAATGCTGCTCAACGGCGCAGAAGAGCCGAGAACCTTATCTCATCGGATCTCAAACTAGTTGCCTGGCAATTAGCGGTTCAGCGTACGCAGAATGAACAGAAGAAGGCTAATAATCCTAGACAATCTGGAAAGCTAAGAATAATCAGCTGAACCTTTGCTAACGCTGCGTATATCCGGCATAGCCGAGCTAAGCCACTGCAATTTTTTTAATCCTTCAACCACGTTGATTAGTGCGTTTTAGTGCCGGGCACCCCAAGCCGCTTGCGTACGCACGCTCTCGCGTTCCTTTGTACTTCCAGCCGAAGCCAAGGATCGAGAATACAAGAGAACGCAAATGCTCCAGAAGAACTGACATTTGGGCGAGTTGGATTCTGTTGAACATATTGGGTGAACATACAGCGCTGGTGTTCGTGTCCCTTCTTCACCTCTGTCCTCGTTGTATCGCGCTGAATCCACCCAATATGTTCAACGAAAAGGATAACGTACGTAAGCCGCTTCGAGGAGGCGGTACTGAAGGTCTCTCTCTTTTTAACCCGAAAGTGTTTTATGCCGGGGTCCACCAAGACTTCAGTGACGTATTTTCGCCACGGAAATGACGTCGAAAAAAACGGACACGATCAGATGGCAAAGAAAAATTACACCATCTCCCGCTAAAGGGGACCATGAGGCGATGCGAAACCGGAGAACTTGCACGATCGCGTTTCGTTGGCATTCGTTGGGCATGCTACCGACCTCGGGCATGCTACCGACCTCGCGTCGTGGAACGCGAAGGGGAACACTACGCGCGTCGTGTCTTCCCTCTAGCCTGGCCGTTAATTCTCACGGGGCGAGCGGGGAACGCGGTCGACAGGCGCGCGAGAGGGGGGCAGCGTAGGAGAGGAGAGAGAGGGGGAGGGGACACGCATGCGCTGGCGCTCATCGCGGCGTTGCGCATGAGAGAATTTCGGCATGTCGAGCCTGCATTTCAGAGGAGCGCTGGACTGAACGCGCGCAGCGCTCTACCCGCATTATATTCACACTTGAAGGAGAGGAGACTAGAGGCGGAGAGTAGCGCATGCGCCGCGAGAGCAGAAGCGAGAACGCAGGAGAAGCGTAAGCAGGTGCTGGGAGAGAAGTGGAGAGAGTAACGCGCAGCCGTTGGAGAGAGGGAAGGAGGAGAGTTGCGCATGCGTAGTGTGAATGCGGACGCCAAGGCCAACGCCGCGGGACATACCCCCGAGAAAGAGATGCTTCACATCTAAAAAAAAAGTTCTGTCAAGTGAAGTCGAACCCACGTACGACCTCTCGGTCCGCGACAACAGATGCCGGGCATGCTATTAACCGCGCACGGTCGCACACTACGGAGGCTTTACAAACGCGTCTTTTATATCTCACACTTACCTCTCGCAGTGCTCTTGGGGGGCGATCGGAGATCTGTTCGTTCCGCGTTCGTTCTGCGGTGCCTACGTCACAGAAGTGAGAGGAGGCGCAGCTCTCCCGCCTAGAACCGCCGAGAGAAGAGAACAGCCAATCGTGAAGCGGACAGCTTTCCGGAAGTAGACGCGCATCCTGTGACGTCGGCACAGGGACCGTGAAGCGTTTCTCGCCTTTTAATAAATATAATTACTTTACAGAAAATTATTGTTTTTGCTTCTCAAGCTCAAACACTCTTTCAAACAGCAACAGCTTTGAGTGATGATATTTAATAATGTTAGTTTTTTTTGACGTCGTCGCTAGATGGTGTCGCGCACGCGAAAAAAAAAAGAGAAAAGTAGCGGCTGACGTAGTTTCAAAATGTCGTCCGATCGCAGCGTCTGCGTTGGTTCTCGGGTGTCGGATCGTCAAAAGGAGCTTCTGCTGGCTTTTATGAAAGAGCACCCACAGATCGCGACGCTGTCGTGCCCGCTGGAGCCGTCGTTCACGAGGGAGGACCGGGACGACATGTGGCAGGAGCTAGTAGCGCTTTTGAACGAAGTCCCTGCGCGTAACACCAGGGCCCAGTGGCAGGCCCGATGGAGGAATGAGCGCTACTATTCGCAGCAGGGTCTTGCCAAACTCCGAGGGCAGCAGAGGTGAGTGCGAGCACAATTGTATTGTGGTCGGTCATCCTACACGTCCCGCTTGTGCTTTACAGCGGCACCCGAGGCGGCCAGATTTCGGATTACCGCGGCCGCGTCGTGCTTGACAGGGACGAGTGTGCGAGGCCCATAGTTCGGGTGGTCTGAATCGGTAAGCACTGGCTTAGAATATCATTGTTACTTGTATGTTGCGAACAAGTGGGCTCGTTTGCTTCGAGCCATTACGCGCTGTTAGTTTTACTTTTTCAAACAATATCGAGTGGATCACCCGGCCGCCGCATTAGCTGAGGTGCCAACACGTTGCGCCGCCCAGAACAGAATGCGAAACAGCCACATTTGCGGTGATGACGAAAGAACAGCCGCGAACTATATTTCGAAGCTCATTAGAGCACCCTACGTGTTCCAACCCATTTCTCAGACCCTCGAGTCGAGTGAGGTGCGTAGCCAGTAGGCTTGCCTCCCTCCACCTCTCTCTCCGAAGTCTGTGTGTCATAGCATGTCGCTGTTGAAACATTCTAAAAAAACATTGCTATTGTCCACTTCCACTCCATACTTCTTATTGCACTTAGTGTGTCAATCAAGAAACTTCTTACTATAACAGGTGAGCCCTGCTCCAGCTGCTACTGGTTTGGCTGAAGAGGATGTGGCCCAGGATATTTCCCGTGCCCCAACTCGTAAGTTTCGCTGATGTTTTTGATTAACTGTAGATGGTGTTACATGCTCCCAAGTGATGCTCATGCGTGCAGGCATATGTTTGTGAAGAGATGACATCTGTGGGCATAAAGACAAAAGGCTGCACAAAAAAAATTTTACACCATCTCCCGCTAAAGGGGACCATGAGGCGATGCGAAGCCGGAGCACTTGCACGATCGCGTTCCGTTGGCGTTCGCTGGGCATGCTACCGACCTCGCGTCGTGGAACGCGAAGAGGGACGCTACGCGCGTCGTATCTTCCATCTAGCCTGGCCGTTAATTCTCACTGGGCGAGCAGGGAACGCGGTCGACAGGCGGGCGAGAGGGACGCAGCGTAGGAGAGGAGGGAGGGGACGCGCATGCGCTCGAGCTCATCGCGGCGTTGCGCAGGAGAGAATTTCGGCACGTCTAGCCCGTGTTTCAGAGGAAGAGTGGAAAGGGGGAGGGGAGAGGGAAAGTGGGGAGGGGAAGGGGAGAGTGGATAGGGGGATGGGAGAGGGAAAGTGGGAAGGGGAGAGGGGAAGGGGAAAGGGAAAGCGGAGAGGGAAAGTGGAGAGGTGTAGGGGAGAGGGAAAGTGGAGAGGGGAAGGGGGAGGGTATGCGCATGCGCAGTAAGGGTGGTAACGCCGCACACCACCACCACCACCGCCACCACCACCACCACCACCGGATTGAGCTCCGCCTTAAGATACTTCGCATCTAAAATTTGGCAAACGGTTGCAGGAGCTAGTTGTATGCATAACTGTCAGATGGAATAAACAGGTTATGATGCAGTTATGATGAAATGTAGCAAAAAGGTAGCATTGCAAAAATGTTCAACATCTTGAAATGTTTCCCTATTTTGTCAATTGCTTCAAAAGTGAAACTGAAAATGTGCTATTGCTAAATATACTGTTCAAAAAGCAAGCTCGTTATATAACTTTTTCACATAGCCATCATACACAAATGCACATGTTTGCACCTGTGTTACACCTGCTTGCTGTATGTTTTGCATACTGCAGCAGCTAGGGTTTCGGAAGGAGATTGTGTCAGTCATCGCGTAAAGCCGGGCAAACGATTGTGTAGCCCTGAAAAGGGCTGTTCGGTTGCTTCTCATGCAGAGGTGGTTAGAGGCGTGAGATGCGTTTGATGAGATGAGCGAAAATGAATTCCGGCACCGCTTTGGTCTGTCCAAACGAAGTGCGTTGGTTGTGCGGTGAATCAAGCACCATTCATGGATGCCGTTGGGTCAGTGGATTTTCAACAGAGAGGAAATTGTTGCACACACTGAAACTCTTCACGAACAGAAGCTTCGAGCGAAGAGTCGGTAGCAGGAAATTTATAGATGATAATGGCAACACATTTCTTGGTTTCCAGCTCATGCCGCAGCTATGGGGGCAACCGGCAGGCCGAGGCGCTGGAGTTACTAGCCGCAAACACCAGGCGGCAGGACCAGGCATCATTGGAAAGCTGCGCCAGGTTCAACTTCTCGGTGACGCGGTCCACAAATTGCAAGGCGTTGGTATCCTCGCCCGGGCCCTCATTGCAGCGGAAGGCACCTGCACAGTGATTTGTAAAGACTAGTTGTACATATATGTAGATTTATTTTTGTTCACATCACGAGCTATGATACGCTGGTTTGCTTCAATGGTGCCCTGCAATTTTCTTTCAGTTAATTTTCTTTTTCTGCATATCAGAAGCACTGATGTGCTGTTTCACTGTACATAGTAAAGTGTAGATCAATGGTAAATCGTGTCCTGCGATGTCATTTCTTTTTAATCTCATCGTGCGAGGTGATGCATTCAGCAGTTTTGTAGTACATGTGCATAGCACAGTGTGGTTTCATTTATAAATCATGTTTTGCCATGTCATTTTTTAAAATCTCATTATACAAAGTCATGCATTGAGCAATTTTGTAGTATATGCACATAGTGCACTGTAGTGTATCTTTATGTTTATAGTGTATACGTGTAGAATATTGTGGCACACTGTACGTTTTCTATCGATTTTTACACATCCTAGAAAAAAAGAAAAGCGTTTGTGAAAGGTCTAGGTTGCACAACAATTTTGAAATATTGCAAGACCAAAAAATAGTTGACGAATACGTGTTCTGTTGCTTAGAAGTGTTTAGATAACAGGATTGGGTACAAACAGAAATCAATAATAGAGGAAGACATATCAGCAACCAACAACTTGCATTTTTTAGCGAGTTCAATTAATACCGGTTCGACTGTGCCTTGTTTTCATGTAATACAATGACTTTCGTGCTGCGAGACGCGTGTGTTGTTGCAGAGGAGCAGCAGGCACTTTGTAATAACTCCATTTGTATATTATAAAAGCAAGCTACTTTTATATTCTTTTCCTTGGCATTAAATTTAAAGGATATTTATTTATTTTGCTTTTTATGTGCATTGCTCGTGATACTTGTAATAAAATTTCAATTCTGACACCACCCTTGTTGTTCACTTCATTTACAAGCACGATTCTTGTTGCACTAAAGCTACCGCATGTTGCTGTCCTGATTCAAACAGCCTTTTCCGGTTACCACTTTGGCTGTGAATGGCACCATGTGCCATTCACAGTTGAGCTCTCACTTGTGCTTAGTGTGAAGCCACCATACTACACGGTTGCGCTGCTGCTGGCTCCCGTTGTGGTGGGGGTGGTGGTGGTAGCTCAGCTGCTGCTGGCAGCAGTCAGCATCGTCGGTGTCGTCATCGTTTCCTTCGAGAACAGGCTCATGTGCCGCCAACGCAATGTCGTGCAGAGCTGCACAAGCAGCAATGATGCTTGAGCAGCTGTGCACAAGCTTACAGCGATACACCACTCCACAACATTGCGCATGGCGGTGTGGGCCTTGTTGTAGTGGTTATCAGGGGTGCCACGAGCTGGTCGTCCGGGCACTGGTGTCAGGAACCACGGTTCTAATGTATAGCTGGAGTCTCCTGCACGAGGTCGGCATGACAGCTGTAGTGTGGCAAGCATTGACAGCACTTACCAAGCAAGCCGAAGTTTTGCTTCCAGGTGCTGACGGAGAGGGCTCCCCCGCCATACCCACTAGTCATGACATGACCCCAGGAAACATGGACTGACATCCAGAGGTCGGCATCACATGTCTGCAGAATTCAATTCAGTCAAAATTGTACCCATAAATGACCTTGGGTACAATGTTGGGTATTATGTTAATGTAACTACATCTGTCTTCACTGTTACTGACTGTTGAAACATAGCTATGGACAAATCATCGACAGGGTAGGACTTGTACCATAAGTTCTAACACGAGGACAATGCAGTGTCAAAGGGTAGTCTGCATGTTTACTGCTTGGAGCAACCCATCTTCCAGCCACCAAAGCCTTTTAACCAAATTACTGCTGTATGTTTAAGGCAATGTATCACAAAATATCTACAACACGAAAAACTTCGACTGAAAAAAGGGTTATGAAACAATGCGTATTTAATGTACATGCTAGGGCGCGTTCCGAGGGACCGAAATAAAGTTTATTCATCCATCCATGTGTTGATCCATGTAACGTCCATCACGACAATGAACAATAAGGACATACTACGGCACATTCTAGGAGCGCTAATCTCAACAAATACAAATCGAGAATCAAGCTTCGGGTACACATGGCGAACGAGCAACGGTAATATTATGCACTGTGCAGGCCGCTGAACCAAAGTGTACTCCGCGTCACATGATTTCATCGCTTATCCAAGCGAAGAGCCCTGAAACGAACCAATTCCCGTTCTGGATAGATCGAAAATACCGCTCCCACTTATACTCAGTCGCAACAGCCTCAGTAAAGCGGAAAGTTTAAGCGATATAAATGAAACAATTCGCTACGCATACAATGCATGAATAATACTCACGATCGTGGTGTTGAATGCGTAGAGTCCCTTCCCCGACATGTAATGCGTCGTGTCCGCGGAGCTCAGGCCATGGGGCTTCGGGATTGCGATGAGCGTACCATCCACGCACCCGACCACAACGGGAATCTGCCCGAGCCGCGCGAACGCCGCCTTTGTTCGCTCTTCGCGTCTGTGGTCTCCGGAAAAGGCCACCCACCGTTTTTGCCCGCGAACGACAGTAATGGCGTGTTCCTGACGGACGACTGCGACAGGCCGCTGAATTCCTCGCAGCCGACAGCTCGCTGGAAGCATCCGATCGCAAAAATCTCAGCGCGCACAACGCCTTCCGCTCTGTTTAAATCCCACTGGTTCGTTGGCACCCGATGACGGGGCCGAGATCGTCGCACAACCAAGGTACGGTACGTTTCGAGAAACGAAAGCGACGCCGGAATTCACACTCGCTCATCTCTTCAAACGCATTTCGCACCTCCTACCATTCTGCATCTGCTTCGAGAAACGCCAACGTAGCAAGGAAGCACCGTTGCAAGCGCTATTTTCTCAAAATCAGCTGTTGCGGCAGCCGCAACCGCCGCATCACTCGAAATACATGCCGTGCGACGTCGTTGTTCGCTCGAGAGAACGCGAGCGAACGGGCTCGCTCTCCGTTCACTTTTAGCAGACGACATGCTCGTTATGACGCGGCATGACGTCACCAAAAAAGAAAACATCAAGGAAAAAAAAGAAATGGCCACGCCCCTTAAAGTGGCGTGAGTTGTCCGGCTTCAGCCAATCAGCGCGCTTGTTCTCCCCCAGGAGAACGAACAAGCGGAACGAACAGATCTCCGATCGCCCCGTTGGTCGGCGTGGTAGTGTCGGCGTCTGGGAGTGGTAAAGTGAAGTAATGCATGATGGCCGTGGCCTCCGCGATTAGTTCCTGCAATGCGTCGTTGCTATGCGTCCGTTTCATTCGGCGCGTTTCAAATAGGAGAAGTGCAAATTTGTCAATGCCCTAACGCACTGCGAGGTGGCGATCTTAACCCAAGCCTCAGCCTCGCTCATAGCGTTCATCCATATTACAAGTAACCCTGCGACGTGCGCCAACCTCGCCTGGCTGTAACACCGCGTTCCCCGCTTACGCTAGCCCGGAGAAAAATCGCGACCGGGCCGGAAAGGAAACACGTCGCGGGTTGCGTTTTCCCCTAGTCCGGCCGTTACCACAAAGCTACCACAAAGGTTTGTTTAACTTTACGTCTTACTTACGTGTTATACCGATTCCTATGACGGAGGGATCAACCATGTTTCTTGTAATCTGTCGCCGTCATTTCTGAAAAGCACGATATCGTCTTAAAGGGACACTAAAGGCAAATAACAATTTATGTCAGAGGGAAAGCTCAATGTATGGCAACTTCTAAAACGGCAATATTATCAACAGCAGTGCCCTACACACCGAGAAATTAAGCTAAATGTATCACATGATGAGCGCCACGAGTGGGACATTTTCGAAGTGATCCCGATGACGTATGAGAGTCTGCCTACAATAAACCACTAGTAATCAATCTAGCAGCAACAAAAAAAAAAAGAACCTTCCGTGCATCAAAAGACGTAATAAAATGCTAGTTGTCCGTTTCCGTTTGAGTCGTGGAAAGGTGGTGGTGGTATCAACTTTATTTGACTAAGAGTCAACTGTCTGACGCCTCAGGGTGGCTTCACGCGGGAAGTGACTCTTTCGGACCAGGAGACGATGGCCAGCTGTTTCTCCCAGTCGGGAGTTCTGATAAGTTTATCCCGTGTTAATTTTGAGGGAGCTGGTAGGAGCGATTTTGGAGGGGGAAAACCCCCGCATCCCCACAAGATGTGATCTGACACGGTGCAGAGCTTCGTCCGGCGTAACGGACTTGCGTGCTCTCCTAAAAAATCTGAATTACTAATAATTAGAAACAAATCTGCCAAAACTGGGACGGCGGGCGATGCGGTTACCCCCATACAGGTCGTGGAAAAAAGAACCTCTGTGGCGTTGCCATGGGGAACGGCGCGCGTGGTTCGAAGGTTCCGTTTTCGCCAAACTGCGCTTCGCCCGACGCCCTGCGCTCACGCGGTCGCGTCTCAGTGGTAGTTTCGGGATCGCGTACTGCCGCGTGTGTTTTGCGCTCTCGTGAAAGTCGCTCTGACAGAAAGTTCGACAATATGCCGCATGCATGTGATATTGCCGGATGCCCGAATTGTGCACAACGCCAGTGCTGCAGCAAGGAAACCGATGTGTCTTTTCACTGGGTGCCGCGGAATGAACCCTTACGCTCGAAGTGGCTTAGTGTCATGCCATTGCGCCAGTGTGCTAAACAGTCAAAAACTCTGCGTGTGTGCTCGCTGCACTTTCGTACTGCGGATTACGCGACCAACCGGAACTTGGTCAAGGCTTTCAATGTGCCCATCCGAGCAAGTCTTTGCCCCAGCGCCGTTCCATCGGTATTTCCCGAGTCCGAGAGTCAGCTCATTGTCAAGTTCTCCGTCCACATCCATTGCGGCGATTGCGGCAAGCTTCGATGGCTTCAATGGCCGTTGTTGCTGCTGTGGGTCCCGCTACTTTCGCTCTGCTGCTACTAGTGTCGGTGGCCGCGCAGTAAAGGCGGGCGACGTTGGGCACAGCAGCAGTGACGTATGAAAGTCTGATTTCAGGCGGGTGCCTGAAACAGTCCGGCAGCAGTGCACAAAGCGATCTGACGGCTAAAACACATCTGCAATTCTTTGCAGGAAATTTCCACGTGTACGCTTCGGTTGCACGCTACAGCAAAACCACCCTTCATCGACGTATGGCCTGCAACGCATCGAGAACCGGCATCTTGACGCTGCTAGCCTGATTGCTGGAACAAGCTATCACGGAGTCGGCGCAGAAGGCTGTCAGCTGATTCTCGGCTGGCTTTATAAGCGCTGGGATTCTCGTCTCCCGCACAGTCCGGCAGCAGTGCACAAAGCGATCTGACGGCTAAAACACATCTGCAATTCTTTGCAGGAAATTTCCACGTGTACGCTTCGGTTGCACGCTACAGCAAAACCACCCTTCATCGACGTATGGCCTGCAACGCATCGAGAACCGGCATCTTGACTGCTGCTAGCCTGATTGCTGGAACAAGCTATCACGGAGTCGGCGCAGAAGGCTGTCAGCTGATTCTCGGCTGGCTTTATAAGCGCTGGGATTCTCGTCTCCCGCACAGTCCGGCAGCAGTGCACAAAGCGATCTGACGGCTAAAACACATCTGCAATTCTTTGCAGGTAAGGAAGAGGTCTCCCTCTACTACTTTCCTTGCTTTTTTGCACTGCTGCCGGACAAACATTTTTGCTTTGAAACTTGTTAGCGGAAGTTCCTATAATGAATAAGGGTGACAAGAAAGAAATCGCAACGTTAATCTCTGATTTTCAACGGGAAGTACGAGCCGAGATAAGGTCACTAAAAGATAGCCTGAAATTTTGCTGCGATACATGTGATGAAGTAAAGGAAATAGGAACCGATATCAAGGCACTAAGAGCGGAAATAAAAGAACTGGTTTCTCAGAACGAAAAACTAAAAGCCGAGAACCATCGGCTTGAAAAGAAAGTTGAAGAACTTGAGCAATATCAAAGAAGTAACAATCTTGAGATAAAGGGTGTACCAGAGGAACTTGACTCAACTGTCGTCGTGAAAAAGATAGGTGAGCTTGTGGGCGAGCCAATATCTGACAATGACATCGACATCTGTCACAGGGTGTCGACGGCAAAAAGGAATGAACGGAACATTGTTGTCAGGCTCATCTCGCGCAACAAACGTAATGCGGTGCTCGCAAAAGCAAAGAAACAGAGGATCCTTTCTAGTCACCTCGATTACGAGGGAGCGGAAAGCGTTATTTATGTTAACGAGCACCTGACGCGACAGAACAAGCAGCTTCTTGGCGCAGCCTTAGCGAAAAAGAAATCTGCCAAATGGAAATTTGTATGGTCAAGTGGAGGAAAAATTCTTGCGCGCAAAGATGAAACGTCCTGATGTAATCCGGATAGCAAGCACAATTGATTTAGATCTCATTAGGTAAAGGAAGGGAAAGAGAAAGGAAAGGCGGGTTTTTTTTTCTTTTTTTCCAGGTAACAGCTTTTTTTTTTCTTTCTTAGTTCACCATGTCGACTATAGAAACAACAATACCAATAAATAATGATGCCTCCTTTACCATACTACACCAAAATATAAGAAGTATTAGGAACAAGCATGAAGCATTCGATGTCTTTATGAGTTCTCTTCACGCGGACATCGATGCAATACTGTTTACAGAGACATGGCTTTGTAATACTGACATGTCTCCTGAGTTCACTAATTATAGCATAGCACGCTTGGATCGCGCAGGAAGAGGTGGAGGGTTGGCTATATACCTCCGGCAGCAATATTGTTTTCAAATGCTTGATGATCTGTCTATGAGTAATGGTGACATAGAGTGCCTAGCAATAGAAACAAATTCTTTTTTACTTGCCGTGGTATATAGACCCCCAACTGGCTATAAGCGGCATTTTCTCAGTCATATGGAACAACTCATGCATTGTTTTAATGAGATAAAAAAACCCTATTTTATCATGGGTGATGTGAACATTAACATGATGAGTGAAGAGTTGTATGCGCTTGATTTGAAAAACCTTGT
This sequence comes from Rhipicephalus sanguineus, assembly GCF_013339695.2. NCBI lineage: Eukaryota > Metazoa > Arthropoda > Arachnida > Ixodida > Ixodidae > Rhipicephalus > Rhipicephalus sanguineus. The sequence continues at coordinate 215,222,362 of NC_051177.1, read as the reverse complement.
AGCATCATATGGATGTCAGAATGCCATTATATATCCAACTCGTATTACCCACAATAGCTCCACGTCACTTGACGTGTGTATAACAAACCTAAATAGCTGTGATTACACCTCGGGCATACTGTGCTCAGACTTAAGTGACCACCTACCTATCTACATTTCTACACAAAACCTGCTGCATAAAACTAAACGCCCAAGGCTTGCGCGGTACAGATGCATCAATGACAAATCACTGCTTAAGTTTGCCGAATTAATTGAAAGTGCTGACTGGTCACCTGTGTATGTGCAATGCAATCCAGATAAGCGCATATAATACTTTCCTAGTTATCTTCCTTGAGTGCTACGATATTGCTTTCCCGACACAACAGATCAGAACACGAAAGGGTAAGAACAGAAAACCATGGATAAACAGCGACCTCTTGAAACGAATCAAGCAGAAAAACACGCTTTTTCACAGATTTCTTGCTACTAGAGATATTGCAATACTGCGTGAATTCAAGCAATTCCGCAACAAGCTAAATAGTGACACTAGGAAGGCTAAACTTGCCTATTATGAAGCCATCTTCTCACGTATAAAATCAGAACCGGCAAAAATATGGAAACAGGTTAATTCCTTAACTGGGAGAACAGCAGCATCAAATACACCTAAACAAGTAAAAGTCAACAATATCATTCTAGAGGGCAAGGAACTGGCGAACGCGATTAACCAATACTTTGTAAATGTGGCTGTTTGTGATGAAGTGACAACACAATATGAAAATGAAACAAGTAGTTGCTTGAACTCTCTCGTACTGCACGAAGTATTACCAGAGGAAGTCTACCGATATATAAAAGAACTAAGGACAAACGTTGCGAGTGGTTATGATGACGTAAAGGTGGCTCCAGTTAAAGCCGTCGCATCTATACTTAGTCCCGTATTAGCATATCTGATAAATTATTCCTTTCTGATTGGAATCTTCCCAACAAAACTTAAGGTGGCCAAAGTTACACCCATTCATAAAGGTGGCAACACTAGTGAATTAACAAATTATCGTCCGATATCCGTATTACCTGTCTTCTCAAAAATTTATGAAAAATGTATAAATACGCGCCTTATGAAATATCTTGAGAAATACAACATCTTATCACCGCATCAATATGGTTTTCGCAAAAATAAAACCACGGAAGAGGCACTAATTGATGTAAAAAGCCGCATAATAGAAAATATTGAAAATAAAATGTTCACGTTAGGTGTCTTCCTTGACCTGCGTAAAGCGTTCGATTCTGTTGACCATCATATTTTACTGTTGAAATTAAGCCGCTATGGAATTCGAGGAGTAGTCTCTGATTTATTTAAAAGCTACTTATCATCCAGACAACAATTTGTTAGTATAGACAGTGAAAAATCCGAGTATTTAAGCATAAAGAAAGGAGTTCCACAAGGGTCCATTTTAGGCCCCGTGCTTTTCCTTTTATATATAAATGATATTACAGAGGTCCAGTATACACCCGAAATTAAAATGTTCGCTGACGACACAAGTATATTTTTCACAGGCTCCACCATTCAGGAAGTAGAAGCTTCAACAAACACATACCTCTCGAAACTTTCAGGTTGGCTAACAAAAAACAAACTAAAATAACACGCAAAAAACCAAATTTATTATGTTCAGGCCCATTAACAAGCGCATCAGTGATAATATAGTAATTTCGTTTAACGATCAGCGACTCGAACTAGTCAGCACACAAAAATTCCTGGGAGTCTGGTTTCACGAGCACTTATCATGGACACCGTACGTCAATAGTCTCTTGGCAGATCTAGCTCGTTCTGTAGGGTGCTTGAGTAAGATCGCTTTCCTCCTCCCTTCATGGCTATCTAAATCATTGTATTATAGCATGTTTTACTCCAAACTTCTATACGGAATGCTTGTATGGGGAACAACAACTAAGACCAATTACGACAGAATATTCATCTTGCAAAAGCGCATGCTCCGTATAATAGAAAAATATAAAGGTCATCCCAAGGACCTAGACACTCAGCCGCTTTTTCTTAAACATGGAATTCTATCTGTTAGGAAAGTATATAACCTTAAGCTGATGCAACACATTCATAAGCATAAACTACAGGATTCCTTCCCACGCATTGTATCAACAAAATACGGCTTCAGAAATTCTACCCGCAAAACCAAGAAAACACGCACGAACTATGGCAAGCAGGCTATTGATTATAAGATTGTACAATTGCTAAACCTTCACGAATCGAATATAGACTTTACACTGAACACAAGAAAATTTAAATGTCATCATAAATCATTTCTTCTTTCGACTAACGTCATAGCGGATCCATAGGCATTTACATTTAGGAATACTTGTATACTTAGTTGATTCCCTTTTTTTTTTCTTTGCTGTGAACAATGATATTAAAACAGAATCGTTTGATTCCAATATTGTTTTCTCTTTATGAAAATTATATTCCGAATGTATATTATGTAGAAAGAAGCCTGTTTCTTGTAAAACATTTTTGTGTATGTGTGCAGAAGTAAGCACGTTCTGAATGTATAAATCTTTGTGAATGTATATGTATGAAAAAAAAAACATGAATATGATAGCATAAAACCAAGTAATATCTCATACTACTGAAATGTGTATAATATGTGTATAATATGTCACTTACTTGTATATGTGTATGTTACTGATGTGTAAATGTGTATGATGTGGCACTGACGCAGACTGTATCAGGAGGTCAAGACCTCGTCAGGCTATTTAGCCTTTAGTCTTTGCCTCCCGCAGGGAAATTTTGTATTTTTTTTCCTGCAAAATAAACAATGTTCAATGTTCAATGTTCAACGATTTGAAGTGCGCTAACGCGATGCGGACCACTAAAACGTGATTTTATTTCAAAATAAGCACTTACTTGGCATAAAATTAGGACTGCGAGGTTTCTGGACCGCTATTTCAACAATCAACGTCGACTTAATATTTGCCTTTAGTGTCCCTTTAAATGGCGCGCCAATCGCGCCGACAAAACACGTCGGCGGCGCGCCGATGCATTGCAGGATATGCAGCCAGGCCGCGCAGCTTTTAGATGCGAAGCATCTTATAGCGGAGTTCAAACCGGTGGCGTGGTGGTGGTGGTGTGCGGCGTGACCACCGTTACTGCGCATGCGCATACCCTCTCTGCACACCTCCACTCCACTACTCCATTCCCCCCTCCCCTCCCCCTCTTCCCTTTCCTCCTCTCCACTCTTCCTCTGAAACGCGGGCTAGACATGCCGAAATTCTCTCCTGCGCAACTGCCGCGATGAGCGCCAGCGCATGCGCGTACCCTCCCCCTCTCTCTCCTACGCTGCCCCCCTCTCACGCGTCTGTCGACCGCGTTCCCCGCTCGCCCTGTGAGAATAAACGGCCAGGCTAGAGGGAAGACAAGACGCGCGTAGCGTTCCTCTTCGCGAGGTCGGTAGCATGCCCAACGAACGCCAACGGAACGCGATCGTGCAAGTGCTCCGGCTTCGCATCGCCTCATGGTCCCCTTGAGCGCGAAATGGTGTAATTTTTAAACTCATATTTAACATTTCTGTATAGGGAACCTAAGCTCAAGTTTGCGGCGAGACGACAGCGCCACGCTGCGGCTCTGGAGAGAAGCTCTGGCGCAACTGGGGGCAAGCGCAGCCGACACAACCTGTTTTTCGGCAGCGGGAGCACGCGCGCGCGCGCGCTGTTCAGTCGGTGCGGGGAACCGGGGCGCCGTGCCGACAGCTTGGTACGCTGAACCGAGAGGCGTGCTGTGCGAAGCTGCATTTCCACGTTGGCAGCAGCGACCCCGCGGAAGCGCAAGCGAAGTCCGAAGCGCAGACAACACCAAGGCACGCGATTCACGTGTGAAACTGTATCGGTTCCCGGGGCATGTCGCACGAGAAATAAAGGCGGCAAGCGTGGATAGCTGACAGCGCTGTCTCACCTGTAACATGTGTGGCTGTTTTAACAGCAGATGCGCTGGCCGCGGGCCGCGTTCTATGTGCTCCTCAACGCGTCTGTGGGCACGGCACCCTCACGTGCGGAGCTATATAAGAAAGCCTAATAAAGGGAACAGCGTTGTTCGTTACCCAACTACACGGTGTGTCGTTTGACTCAGACGCTTGCGTAGACGCTTATGTTGCATCACCTTCTATTTTGGCTGTCTGTGTTCACTGCTTTCGTTCGTTCCGACTACCTGAATCGGTAAGTAACGCGGCGCATGCACGCAGCGACTACAGTAATGATTACTCGCTGTCTTCTCGTATTGTGAAAGTCCAGTTACGGTTGTAGGTGAAGCAACTTTGTGTTTTGATTCCCCGTGTTTGTGAGACCTACCCGTCGTTGTTGAACGTTCACATTCGCGTTATACCGTTAGCATTGCGCGGTTGGTTGAATTCAACTGAACTCGGCACGTTGTCAGAAGTTCGGCGCCTGCATTTCACGCGTCGGGAAGGCTGCTTTATCACGCCGGAACGGACGTCTGTGCATTTTCAGCAAGCTTTGACATCGTTCTGCAGGTTTCCTTTGTTTTTGTCACTTTATTAGGGTGATATATATTTAAGCCGCTAAATATAACTGGCACTTAATACATGCTTTGCAATTGCACCCTTGAAGTAACCACCTTCTGACTTTGTGCGATTTTCTAGCCGCGTTCGCGCAGCAGGTTTTATACGCCTGTCAAGTCGATATCATAAAAAGAGACTGCAAGCATGACGCGACAGCCCGAAAAAACGAGGCGAGCAGTTCATCTTGCTTCACAGTGGTTAAAGCTCAGCTAGCTGCCTCGCGTCTTAATTGGCGGGTGATTCTCCAGCACTTGACTCTAACCTCCTCAGGAAACAGTGCCATGGCCATATAATTTGTTCTTTTTGAACGCCGCAAACATTTGTTCACGAAAGTACACGGCTGCTACTAAAGCATGTCATATCAAAACGACAATCATATGATTCGTAGTCCACACCGCAGAACATCGATAGCGTGCACGGCTTCATTTAGGAGTGCACATGGACAACGGTGTAATCGCGACTTGGGAAATGCATTTCGCTTTGAGTCGGGCGTCGTCGTCGATCGTCTGCTCTTCACCGTAAATGTGATTGACGATCAGCCTTTCTCCTTTTATCAAGTTCGCTTGGCTGTCCAGCTTGAAGATCCTTTTGAATTCAAGCGGTACATTGTGAGGCGCCGCAAGTGCACCGCGAGAGCTCTGCACGTGCGCGGAAGCGAGCGGCAGCGCATTGTAGAGAAGGGAAAACGCGCGTTGCCTGCACCCAGTTTGTATTTTTATGCCAGAGATGGCGCTGCCTGTGAAGAGCAGCAGCGCCACTAAGCGATGCTTGGGGAGCCTTGTAAATAACACGTCAAATGAAATGAGAGCAGTGAAAGACATCATAAAGTTATCTTGACGTCTACAACATTAAATAAAAATGGTCGTCAGCATCGCAAGCACTGCAGCGGAGAAAGAGCGCGTCTACACCATTTGCCCGCACGAAGGTAAGCTGGTGAAGCGAGAAAACCACGGCGCACGGCGCCCCCGCGAGCAGCGCCATCGCGCGGCAGGAACGCGTCTTTGGGCCAGTCTCTGGAGGCCGGTAGTCACACCTCCCCATTATAGCCACCATAGTAGGTGTCCAGACTGCAGTTGGTAGTCTGCAGCTCGTCGTCAGCAGCTGGTGAAACGGGTCGTACAAGCCATCAGAGTAGTCTGGTAAGGTGTCCCTCTCCGTTCGCCTCGTCGGTGTTAGTGGGGGGCTAGTGCCGCGTGGTTATCCGCCTCGCGCGCTGGTATGGTGGCGCCACCGCTCGGCTCCCCTGGTGACTAGTGAGGAGAAAGGCGGTCGCACCCTCTCCCAATCCCCCATATGATCCCATGCATTTTGAAAGAAGTTTGCGATTCCGTTGCGCAAATACAAACTAGCGCCATCTCTCGACAACACGCTACACCGACGATGCAACACCTCTTCTTGCTTCTACCGATTTGCCATGCTCCAAGTTAACCCCTCTCTCCACTCTTTATATTCCTTTCGGTTTTCTGTGGGAGCGCACGCTGTGCGGTCGGCAACGCAACAGACAAGACAGGCTGGGCTCGTCGCTTTCGTCACGTCTTCCTCGGATGTTGCGACAATAAAAGTGCGTTAAGGCGGTGACCACACGTCGGACGATTAGCCCTGATTTCGCCCAGTTGCCATCGAATCGACGGCAACGTTTCAGACGCCTCAGTTGAGCACTTTTGTCCGTTGGTTGCTGGACAAGATGGCCTCCTGCAAGACGGCGTCTTAAAGACGATAGTCTGTCTTGGGATACTTGAACGCAGAAATTTTGGTCTGTCTGTCTTTCTGTCTGTCTGTCACACGATTCAGCCACCCGGCCAAAGTTTAAGCACTTGCTGAACGCCAAGCCATCTTGAACTGGTAGCTGCATTCATACTTGTGAACATTATCGATCAAAAAAGTCACAGTTTCGCCGAAACGACGAGGCAATGAATGCGATAGCAATAAATTGGAATGTAACGCGAAGAACGGAAAGCAGCTCGAAATTGCCAGCGCGTCGCTCGAGCCCAAAGCACGCACGAAAAGAACGCGCACAGGACGAGCGCGAACTATCATGCGTCACAGCTCGACACTTGAAGCGCACTGCTCGAACATAAAGCAGGACGCACGAAATGAACGAACAGGTACACACAGGGCGAGCGCGAACTAACTGTCGCAGTTGTTACTTATTTCTGTTTGAACAGCGCGCTCCTTTCGCAAACGTGGCCGCTGCAGCGAACGAAGTGACTTTCGTACGCTCTGTTACTTCAGCCCAGACATCGCGGGGAAGGCACAAGACATACAACCCCCCGCTCCACCCCCGGCCACCCCCTTCTTTCCTCGAGATAAGCGCACGAAGGCGACCACGCCCTGTAGGGCGAACAGCAACGGCGTTCGCAGGAGCGGGGCGACGATCTTTAAAGCGCGCCACGCGCGCACATCACGCCATCTATGTGGTGACTAAGAAAGCATGCTGAAGTAAATGGTGTATATAAATAGCTCGCCGTTAGCAGGCTGAAAGACGGTACTGTTGGTGGCCTACCCGTTCGATTCTGTGCGTCGAGAAGTTTTTTCTGAATTATTTTTCTTTGTGACTTTTATATATATACATGGTGCATGACGGCGGCGACGGCAAAAATCACCCGAGACTGTCCATATAATTGCTATCGCAATAAAAACAATTATTACGCATATCTGAGGCGCAACATCAATACGTTAGTATTACGTAGTGTGTTACTTTACTAGAAAATACATATAGATACGTAACTCTAAAGACCCTAGTTTCCTAGGCTGCGCTGAAAATGCGACGCTATGCACGAAAAAGCCCTCTGCCGACGATATGGTGCTGCCACCTGGCAGTAGCCCTGAGTCTGCACAAGCTTATGTTTCCCGACGCCACTGCCAGATGGCGTCCATATCCCGCGCAGTGCCTCCTCTATTTTATCAATACCAGCCAGATGCGGCCGATTCAACATAGAGGAGGCGCTGTCTGAGGCAAGGCAAACATAAATGGCCGCTTGATGAAATAATGTGGTAAAATGAAATCTGTTCAAACAAACCTCCATTGGATTTATCATGCCAGCACGGAAATGGTACGAGAACAGCATCACGGGTGGCCGCGGATGAGACCAGTACTCATGTAGTACGGCCGGCAGAAGACTATCGTCTTTCTACGACATTTGCAGCGAAGCACGCAGATACGCGGCCAATTTTAAATGCGAAGCATTTCTTAGCGAACCTTTGACACTTTGAGCATTTCTATCTACGTATCTATCTATCTATCTGTCTATCTATGTAGCCGCCTATGTCTGGGTGTATTCATGTGGGAGGTTAAGGATATCATAGTTGAAATTAAGAAGAAGAAATGGATATGGGCCGGCCACGTAGCACGTCGGCAGGATAACCGGTGGTCATTAAGGGTAACTGACTGGATTCCAAGAGATGGCAAACGCGTGAGGGGGAGACAAAAAATTAGGTGGGTAGATGAGATTAAGAAGTTTGCAGGTATAACGTGGCAGCAGAAAGCACAGGACCGAGTTGATTGGCGGAACATGGGAGAGGCCTTTGCCCTGCAGTGGGCGTAGACAGGCTGGTGATGATGATGATGATGTCTGGGTGCTCTCATGATCGCCTCCTTACCTTGGTGTGGACCAAAATTGCCATGGGAGGGTAACACGATTTGACGAATATGACTGCTTGGTCATGGCATGAATAACGTGAAATTCCTGTCACGTACGTCGTCAAACCCTTTCCTCTGGACACGTGTGGCACATACCCGTTTACCACGGGCCGCGGTGTACGGGTGTGCGCCATAGGTGATTGACAATTTATATATACCCAGGAACGGCGGCAACAGACATTGGCAACTTAAATGCGAGGGCATTAAGCAAAACCGATATCGGCAGCGTTCACCCGACGAATGAAAAGAATGAAAATTGGGATCCCAGCAGGAATCGAACCCAAGCATTCTGCGTGGCATTCAGGCATTCTGCCACAGAGCCACGCCAGGTCTATAAACTGGTTTGGAAAAAACAGCCTATGCAGGCATAATGTTGGTGCAACGTCACTTGTGGTTGTGACGTTGACGTTGCAATTTTACAAGTACGCAATAAACACTACTTATGTACTCCTACGATACAGGCGTCATATCAGATGAACATCTGTGGTTCCAGTGGTGGCTCCGCTTTTATAGCAGCCTAATAAAAATTACATTTGTATTCCCATGATTCAGCAAGCTATACTGAAGCATTGCTCGACCCCTGAGAAATACATTAACGAAAGTTACGTATGATATTCCCATCAACGCACCGTAAAGTGCACTTAGTCCGCCTGAACGACGCAGTGTCCTCTTCATTTCTTACAAGGCTGGGCGATGGCCTCACGCTGACCGACGATGATGCCAGATTGATTGACAGCCGCTTTGTATACTACGCTACGTTGGCCACATACGCCCAGGTAGTCTACGAATACGAGAAGCGCCATCCACTGATGTTGGTCTACGTAGGACTATCCAGGCTTACCAGCCTCGACGACCTATAACTCACCAACGCGAAAGATGACTTCAGGTTCCGACATGTCACCGGCTCTATCGACAGACAATTTGTCGACGAAAAGACCGAGGCATCCACGATTTCCAACACCTGTACCTCAAACTTCACTACACATATATCCCCCGTCACCGCGATCGCGACGGGATCCGAGAACAAGTCATGACCAGCTACTGGTGCTGACTGCTCACGGCGATGACGACCGTGTTCAAGCACTGTCAAGAACCTCTTCCACACATGCACACGGGTTCGTGAAACGTGCGTGCGTTCTCCAAAAGTAACAGTAAAATGACTACATATCACCTTACCGCTTCTGGTGTTGGTAATACCCACCTTGCCGTTGGCAGCGTTACCCAACTGTAAACAACTGGTTATATAACACATATGCGGCGCTTCAACATATATGTGTGCGTATCAAATTTATACAAATCCTTCGCGCCATTTTGTAACGTTTCGCTCAGTAAAAAAATTACGCCACAGTTACCTTCCCGCCGCATGCTTCGCATAACATCGACTCCCACGGTACGTGGGACCTGCCGAATTTTTTTCCTTGACAGTCAGCCATGTTTGTAGTTCTCGGCGCCGCAACAGTTTTATGACGCGAGGAGGTGAACTGGTGCTACATCGTGGGAACCGGTGAAATGACTGCAACTTTTACGACGTTATGCCAGAGTATTCTAGCGAACTGTACGCGCACGATTGTGCTACAGTTAAAATACTACGCTTGGCCTCGCGCTTCAACTTGATACGACTGTGGGTAACAAGCGTGCTGTTATCGTTCTTGCGTCGGTTAATATTTAATTGCAATTGGAATACCGTTTTTGCAAAGGTGAGTGAAGCTGTAAGTAGTTGCTCCTCGTTATGCTCGCTAGTCCACGAACATTACTTCTAGAATCGCATTTTATGTTAAGTTTCACGTACGAAAGGAGAATCTAGCATACGAGATACATACTACACGCGTGCGCATTTCCTATATTAATCTGAGTTATTGATTGATTGATTGAATAACTTTATTAAAAACAGTTCTGAAGCTCGGTTTCGGGATCGGCGAGAGAGTTATGCCATGCTTAATTTAAAGCGCTTGTGATAGAGGGTTGTGGCTTCAATGGTGAAAGTGATTAGATTTTCTGAAATAGTTAGAACTTTCGCATAATTTTAATATGTTCTGTGAAATAAAAAAAAACGCCGTGTGAATGTTTGTTGGTCATTTGCTCTAGCACTTTCACGCATTATTATGCAGCTGTGTGACGCCTGTTAAACGTTAAACAAGTTAGATTTCGCTTTTCTTGGCATAATTATATTGTTGTACGCTACAAGTGCTACAGGTGTTGGGCGGAGGTAAAAACGCGTGTCGTTCGTGCGTTTGTTTAGCAGGCATACAACCGTAATATGCATTGTTGTTGTAATGTTTAGGGTGGTCAATAAAAACAAGAATACTGCTTTGTATTGCAACCGTTTTTATTTCATCTCTGGTAACGGATTACGCGAACAACTTAGACGCATGCACGTAAGAAGCGTATGTAGTGCAACGCGCGCACGCATAAAAAAAAACTGGCCTGTCATTTAAAAAAAAAATTCGGCAGATCCCACGTACCGTGGGAGTCGATGTTATGCGAAGCATGCGGGTGGTAGGTGACTGTGGCGTAACTCTTTTACTGAGCGACACGTTACAAATTGACGCTAAAGGTTTATATATATTTTATACGCGCACATATATATGTTGAAGAGCCGCGTATGCTTATATAACCAGTTGTTTACGGTTGGGTAACGCTGCCAATGGCAACGTAGGTATTACCAACACCAGAAGTGGTAAGCTGATATGTAGTGCTTATACGTGTCTCGAGAACGCACGCACGTTTCACGAACCCGTGTGCATGTGTGAAAGGAGTTATTGAAAGTTCTTGAACAAGGGTATCATGCCCGTGATCAGTGAGCACCAGCAGCGGGTCATGACTTGTTAGAGGATCCGGTCGTGATCGTGGTGACGAGGGGTCCATGTGTAGTGAAGTATGTCGTGTAGTAGAGCTCTTGGAATTCCTGGTCATTTCGTCGACAAAGTGTCTGTCGATAGAGCCGGCGACATGTCGGAACATGATGTCACCCTTCGCGTTGGTGAGGTATAGGCCGTTGAGGCTGGTAGGCCTGGATAGTGCTACGTAGACCAACATCAGTGTATGGTGTTTGTAGTATTCGTAGACTACCTGGGCGTATGTGGCCTACATAGCCTGGTCTACAAAGCGGCTGTCAATGAATCTGGCATCATCCTCGGTCAGCATGAGGCCATCGCCCAGCCTTGTAAGCAATGAAGAGGACACTGCGTCGTTCTGGTGGACGAAGTGCACTTTATGGTGCGGTACTGTGAATATCATATGTAATTTTCGTTAATGTATTCCTCCGGGGTCGAGCAATGCTTCAATATATCTTGCTGAATCATAGGAATACAAACGTAATGTTTATTAGACTGCTATAAAAGCGGTACCAACACTGGAACTACAGACGTTAATCTCCTATGACGCCTGTATCGTAGGAGTACACATCGTAGATATATCATGTAGTGTTTATTGCTTTCTTGTAACATTAGATAGCCAGCACTACAACTACAATTGACGTTGCCCCGATATTACGCCTGCGTAGGCTGTTTTTCCAAGCCAGTTTATAGACCTGGTGTTGCTCAGTGGTAGAATACCTGATTGCCACGCAGAATGCGTGGGTTCGATTCCTGCTGGGATCCTAATTTTCATTCTTTCCATTCGTTGAGTCAACGCTGCCGATGTTGGTTTTCCTTAACACTCTAGCATGTAAGTTATCAATGTCTGTTCTCGCCGTTCCTGGGTAGATATAAACTGTCAATCACCTGTGGCGCATACCCGTACACCGCGGCCCGTGGTAAACGGGTATGTGCCACACGTGTCTAGTGGAAAGGGCTTGACGACGTACACGATAAGATTTTAACGTTATTCATGTGATGACCCGGCAGTCATATTCGTCAAATCCTCTGACCCTCCCATGCAAATTTTGGTCTACAACAACTTAAGGAGGCCATAATGAGAGCACCCAGACGTAGGCGGCTAGATAGATAGATAGATAGATAGATAGATACGTAGATAGAAACGCTCAAAGTGCCAGAGGTTCGCTAAGAAATGCTTCGCATTTAACAAATAAAATAGAACAAGCGACGTAACAAACGGCATGGTTGTCTAGTGGAGCAGCGTGGGCAGTGCAAATATCAAACCAGAATGAAAAATTAATAGAAAAACGGCGAGTAACGGGTGCTTTGAGCAAGGCTTCCATGAGCCGCGGGCATCCAGTTTTCGCCACCGTTCGCCGTTGGTGGCGCCACCGGTACAGCTCAAAGCAGCAGCGCATGAGGCAGATAGGCCCATGGAGCTGTTCGGTTCCTAGCTGGTCCTGCCCATACGAAGTGATGCCAAGTGATGTTAGTTATACGAAGTAATGCCAAGTGATGCCAAGTTCCAGTCGAGTCCAGCAGAATCGTCTCTCGCCATTTCGGCCGTACTACGTCGTGGACTACTTTAAGCGAGTCGAGTCCAGCAGACTGGCTTGGCAGCGATTCCTGGTAAGCGGCTTCTTCATCGGCAGTGCGAACTTTCTTCGTTTCCCCCATGTTTGCTTCTGGCGCCGCGCGCCGGCTTTGTACAGAACGAAGGAGGGCATGACTTGACGTTTGACATGACCGAGCTGTTGCGCGCAGTGTTCAGGCAGGCAAGCTGGTAGTGGGATAGCGAAGCAGGCGCACAGCTTTGCAACCAGTTGCCAGGCAACGTGCGATGACGTCATCGTGGCACGGCTGTTCACTGTTCACGTTGGACAGAGCACGGCCGGCTTAAACAGCTCCTCTGTTAAAAACATTAAAGAAGAGCAACCATGCACATAATATATAGGCACCCACTCCTCAGGCTTTTCACCAAAGTAGCCTGGTAACGAGGTCCTTTTGGGTGAAAAATACGGGCCCGTAAACAGGCTGCGACTTTTTTTTTACACCCGCCAAACAAGCTCGCTAATCCGTACAGTAGACCGCGGCGATCACGTTTTCCGAATATTACAGCGCTGCGCGCCGCGCAGACCCTTCATTTCGAAAAACAATTCCCGCGCTTCTTTCCTACGCCTGACCAATCCTCCTCGTACGCGCAGTGACGTCAACTCGGCGATCGCCGAGTTGACGTAGCACTGAGCTCGTCGATTGGTCTAAACCAGGTCTCAACAAACAATTGTCAGTTCCTATTCCCACCCACCGCTACGAAACTGCGCCTTGTTTTTTGGCCCTGCGGTGATGCGGCTTCGGCCACGCAGTTGTCGCGCGTATAACGTTGGCGCGTATATTCCTCGCACTGCATAGCACCTGCACGCACTTCGCCTTCTTCTTCTTCTTCAGTGGTTATTCAGGAAAGGAAAAAGGCACCTAATTTCTGTCTGCCTATAGGCGACACGGCGCAGTGCCTTGTAGGGGTGGGGGGTAAGGAGGGAATAAAAGAATAGTGGGAAAATAGAGAGAAAAGTGGCGAAGCGTTGTTCAGTTGCCGGCTGCAAATCGAGCGGGGAGAGGGGAATCTCCGGTAGCTCGGACGGGTCGCGCTTGCTCGCGCGGCCAGCGGGGTTCTCCAGGCTTTTCTCTCGCGCCCCTTCGACGTCTCGGAAAGCAAGCACGCATTCCTGCTGCATTGTGAACTGTCACAAAGGTTTAAAATAGTGAAGAGCCGAAAACTGCCCGTCAAGTTACGGAGCACGTGCGACAATATAAACAATAAACAACCAGGAGCCGCAGCAAGCGGAAGTGCATTGCGACTGATCGAGCTCGCCCATGACGTCAATTGTTGACGTCGTGTCACGTTGCCGAAGTGGGCGGAGGCACGACGACGGGCTACGCCTTTTCCTCCATGTGGCGGAGAAGGGTGGTGAGGCCGCGCGAAAATTTGAAACCAGCTGAAACGGATGTTCTAACCCCTGTAACTTCCTTATTATAGCACGTACTCGCAAAATTCTTGCAGCAGCATGTTCACATAGCAAAAGTGCGCATATTTCTTTTCATTACAATTTTTGGACATCGGGGTTGTTTACTGGCCCTTTAAAGGGACGCCAACTCTCGCGGTTTTTCAAGTAATCCATTAATCACGGAAACAATTTCCGTACCTTAGAATATGTTTTTTTCGTGTTTAGGATGGTTTCCTTTATACTCCAATACACTGGCCGGCGTCCTTCTACGTTATACGTACATTTTGTTTGTAGATTCGACGGAAATTTTTATCGTGTAGGGAAACTAAATTTCACTACAAATGATCAAGTACAGTTTCATTGGCTGCGAGATGGATGACGAAAGCAAGAGAAAATGCGAACATGCCGAACAATTTATTTCACAGAAACATTGCTAGTTTTGCAATCAGTTGACTAAGAGTTTACATGTACATTAAAACATTAGCAAAGTTGCTTTTCACTTCGAGAACATGCTGAATGAGACCGTCACAAGTAAAAATGCCTGTTGCATTCCTGTGCTTGTCCTATGTCAGGGTTGGAAACACCACTGCAACTCGCCGATACCGCAGCTCCTCGAGGTCCTGCAGCAGTACAAACAGGCGTCAAATGCATAGACTTGGTATGTACTACAGCATGACTAGGGAGAAGCAAGAGATACAGCTTATCCTTCCTTAGAAAGATGTTGCTTTATGCGAAAGGTAAATTCGTAGCGCATCTGCTGAACGGTAGTAGGAAATACATGGTTTAATACACAAAAGTCTGTCCAAATATTAACTTGCGGAAAATGAACACACCACATCTGTCAGCTGCTAAGCTCATTGTCGTACTACACTTGTTCAACATCTTTTCCTCACTTGAAGCCTCCGTCCTCTGCTGAACATTTATATGTGTTTCATTAGATACTTCTAATAAGCGAGATTTCTTAGATGAATTCTAGATCACCTTGAAAGTACATTCCTGCAGTGCAGTACCGCTTGGAAATTTGCTATTACGAGTATGCCGAAGAAAGCTGTCACAAATATTTTTTTAGCATTCCAAAAAAGAGGAGACTTTTAGAACTCCCATGTTTTTTTTTATTTGAAAGTGGCATCTAAGATTACCGTATTTACCCGAATCTAGGCCGGCCCCCACTCTAAGCCCAACCCCGAAATTCGCAAGCCAGAAAAAAAAAAACTTAAAAATTGTACTCGAATCTAAGCCGACCCCCCCCCCCCCACACACACACACTTTCGCACATCGTTTTTTCGGAAAAAACATCGGCTTAGATTCGAGTAAATGCGGTATAGAGAAAAATACAAGCCCACTGCACTTGTTGTACTTGTAAAATGGAAGATCAAATAAATAATCTTCTGAAAATGAGTCTCAGAGACTGTGTTATGTGTCCGGAATGCCACTGAAAATACAATGCTTAGCTTATACACTGGAAGTCTAAAAAATTGGCCGTGTATCTGCGTGCTTCGCTGCAAATGTCGTCGAAAAAACGATAGTCTTGTGCCGGCCGTGCTACCTAAGTCCTGGTCTCATCCGCGCCCACCCGTGATGCTGTTCCCAGGGCCACTGCTAGGTGGCAGCTAGGTGGCAGAGGGCTTTTTCGTGCATAGCGTCGCATTTTCAGCGCAGCCTATGAAACACTAGGGTCTTTAGAATTACGTATCTTCTAGTAAAGGAACACACCACCTAATACTTAGTTACGCATTGATGTTGCGCCTCAGATATGCTTAATATTTGCTTTTTTATCCACAATGTTCACAAGTATGAACGCAGCTACCAGTTCAAGATGGCCGGGCGTTCAAGTGCTTAAACTTTGGCCGCGTGGCTGAATCGTGTGACAGACAGACAGACAGACAGACAGACAGACAGACAGACAGACAGACAGACAGACAGACAGACAGACAGACAGACAGACAGACAGACAGACAGACAGACAGACAGACAGACAGACAGACAGACAGACAGACAGACAGACCAAAATTTCTGCGTTTAAGTTCCCCAAGAAAGACTATCGTCTTTAATATACTACACATGAGCATTAGCACAGTGCGAAATGTTGTTTTACACTTTCATCTTATGCGCAAATGAAGGACACAAGCCAGAATTGAAATGAACTAAAATGCACTTCATTTATCACTGTTAAATATGTCAGAACGTTAAGGTTGTTGCGGATGGTAGAGACACAAAATTACAGGAAAATAGTGGGCACAATTATGCAAATCTTTTAGCTATTTTAGCTGCCCGACTCTTTTAGCTGCCTGGAGGCTAAATATGCCAATAAAATTAGGGAGTACATCACTAAAACTACATATATCACTGAAAATAGTACGAAAGAAACCACGGTAAACAAAATTGTGACGACGTAAAATGATTTAAATTGTATATCCTGTTTGGAGTACACAAAGGGAACAGGAATAGCATAGCTTGTTTTCATTCCGCTAATTTCTAGTACTATTAGCACAGAATTTGAGTAGCCAACTCCAATTTATATTGTGGCTCGATGTTCAAGCTTCTTAGTCTATTGCTCACATTCCATGGCTCTTATGAAATTAAAGGCGGCATGCCGTAAACAATACGAACTGCGACTTGCACCATGTTGATGTGCATGTAATAAGCAATACGGTTATTTTTCAAGCGAGCTCGAACTGCATAAAACTTTTTATTTAGCCAGTTTTTCATGCTTACAAAACCCCAACAGGTCTGCCAATGAGAGACGGCCATTGTCGCAAGAAATCACAAAGCAAACTTGAGCTGTCCGCTTCCTACTTTCCTACAGTATTTGGTCATTATTATTGTTAGTATTATTTGCTTCAGCATATGCTTTAACCGTGTGTAAAAGCTCTTTTCAACAGCTACAAATTGCGCATATGATTTTGAAGATGTAATAGTTCGGGGTGTGTTTAACCTCAGTCTGGATCTTTCCCAGCCACTATTTCCCACAGCGCTCTTCACTTTGTGAGCCATATAGGGCTTGTATGAGTCTGTCGAGCCAAGACGATCTCGTGTATGTTCGTATAATTAGGAAAGGAGACGAGACCATCTGTGCACACAAAATCCCCAACACTCAATATATTTCAACAACCGGAATAAAGATAGCAAAAAAAAGAACAGTGCATGCAAAAGAGAAAGAAGTTAACAATAGTCGGAAAAGAGAGGCGAACAGTGCGTAGAAATGTTCAGGACGAAAAGACAGGATCACTGCGCTAGAGTGTACTAGAATATTCTAGTACACTCTAACTGCGCGGAACTTGAAGCGGAGCCTATGGAGGCAAGGCGCAGACGCACTCGCGCAGACGGCGATGGCTGGAGATGCGGAGAACGGCCGGACGCCCTTTAGGCGTTCGCCAGCCGCAGATTGCGGTGACACAACAGACGCCAGTCTTGCCTGGCCAACGCCAGGCAACGGGAAGCTTGGGTCTCGCCAACGCCCGACGCTTGAAAGAAGGTTGGGTACGTGCCCAGGTGGGAGCCCGCAGCGGCCTTTGCACGGGTAGTCCGCCGGCCGCCACTCCCGCGCCCCTCTACACTACGCCACGTCTGGGCCCCGTCTCCTCGCTCTGCCGTTCGAAACCCGTGGCGGCTCTTCATTGTACAGATGTGGTCACGCGTCATCTTCATCGTCGTCTTGGGTCTATATTCTTTATGTCGCGCACTTTACAGTGCGCACTTGGTCATCATAAAAGCCGCCTTTTCGATAAGTTTTTGCAATGAAAAAACTGCCGGTAAATGCGCGTTTCACCACGCACAACCACGGCCAGACTGGAAAGGCGCGCGAGCGTTCCGTACGGAATGCTCGCGCGCCTTTCTAGTCCGGCCGTGGCACAACATGCGTCCTGCACAGCGTCCAGTACACAATCTTAAACCAACACGCTTATCGTACAATGAACATTTAAAAAATTAACCTATCTAGTCCACTGAAGTTCACTACAGTGTTAAAGTGTGTTGCCTGAAAAAAGTTCAATATCTCACGGTTCACACCCTAAGCAAGTTCACGGTAAGGCGACCATGTACATAAGATATTACTCCGTCGGCGATGGTCAAAAATAAAAAAAATAGCAGCCACTTATTTGAATAGGACCTTCAAGTTATTTCATCCCACACAAGACGAACAGCACATTTGTTCCGCTTACCGCAATACAAACGAGACGCTTGGTAGTGTTTCCGATCAGACGCCTGTCTGTAAACCTGCCTGAAAATACTCAGACGCTCAAGCGAGTTGCTAGTCTCAGTGCGGCAATGCCGTAGGCGTATCTTCCAGGTACTGCGCGTCGGAAACACTCCAATCACCTCTTTAGTCATGTCAGCGTCTTGCCTGTTCACATGCATCTTTAAAGCATTGCGTATCGCAGCGAGAATGGCTTCGTCATCAGCTGACGCGACAGAAGGCACCCCAGTTTTCTCATGGCTCACAGAGCTTCGCCCTGACAGCTCCACTTGTGACTCTGTCGTGCGTACTTTGACAACTGCTAGTGCACTGTTTGCCACTCGTACAAGTCTCATCGGTACTCACACTAAATATTACCAACTCGCCCAAACGCTGGCGTGAATTAGTATAGTTTAGCAAGGGGTGGGAAATGGGAAGTGAGGGAGGGGCAGAGGGAAAGCAGGAAGGGAGGGTAAAGCATATGGTAGCCGTGTATGGTGGAGTATACCAAGGAGGTGAGAAAGGAAAATGAGGGTGAGGAGAAGAGAGAGGGTGAAGCATAGACGTGTATAGTACAATATAGCAAGGGGGAAAGGGAAATGAAGTTGAGGAGGACAGGTGTGAGGGAAAGGAGGCTGGCGGAAAGCATCGCAAATGAAGATTTCCTTTCTCAACATGGACGCCAGCGCTTGCTTGCCCGTGAGCGCCAGCGTCGCCGAAGAGCCGGCGAGTCACTGTTTTACACTTCCTACAGCTTTCACGTTCAGTGCAACTGCACAATTTTAAATGCGAATGCATTTCTTAGTCGGGCTATGTAAGGCATCCGGCGTTGTCCGCGCGCCTCTCCACTCTCACTCCCTCTCCCATAGCAACAGCTGCGGGCGCGCGCGCTTATCCTCGCCCCTAGCAACCGGAGCAGGTGGTGCAGGCGGAGTAGCGGAGAGTGAGTGGGGAGGAGGAGCGCGCTCTGGCGTGTGAGGGCGCTCGCATCGTGGGAGCTCGGCGGAGCTCCCGCGTGTGTGGAGAGAGTGTAGGAGAGGGTAAGTGCAGTGCTTCACCGCTCCTTCTCTCGCCGTTCGCTCTCTCTCCTCCCTGCGCCACCGCCTCAATGCAGTGCGTTTGAAACGCGTTTGTAGCATTTGTGCTGCCTTGGCACAGCCTGAAAACAGCGCGTTCTAAACGCGTTTGTGCTGCAATGAGGGCGGTGGCAACATCCCTGAGGTGATTACGTACGCACGTAGGAAGCGTTCGTTGAAAGAGGCGCCCAAAAGGGAGACACTTGAGCGCGTCAATGAGTCCAGCTTTACGCCAATAAAATTACTACGCCGTGTACTCTAGGCGCAAGAAATGCCTTCGCATTTCCTCACGATTCCCTTCGGGGAGGTGGGGGCATTTTTTTTCTTCTATTTCTTTCGCTTGAAGAACTGGCTTCGACTTTCACGGCGGTGGGGACTGTATAATATCTGAATCTGTAGTCTTTCGCTTGCAGTCATCTTTAGTATGTGGTGAACTGCCTTTTAAACTTCCAAATGCTTCGCGCACTTCGAATATAGAAGTCTCTTCCACCTCGTGAACCCGAGTGCTTGCAGCTGTCTTTCATTAGTTTCATCGGTGCAACGACGAAAGTTCTAAATGCGTGGAAGAGATCCTTAAACGTGAAGGTCGTTCTTCGGTGTCGATCTATCGGATTATATTTACTGTAGAGGGAACGCGAATTTGCCTGCTTCTAGAACATTGAACCATTTGTCGTCATGCCGGCTTGCTTACATTTTCTGCGACAAGATTGTTATCGAAGACGCATTGGCTAGATGGTGATGCCATAAGCGAAGGACGTATTTTCACCTGACCTTCTGTCCTAACCCGTTACCTTATGGACTCCAAGCGAGCCTGTGGAGCTTTTAATGTGTCTTCAATCTTATATTATTCTCTGACCTCTGCTAGAATAACATGATGCACATAAACGTCTGCTTCCTCCATCTCAGCTTCCAAATGATCGATACCAACTGTACCGTCTACGTCTTTATCTCTTTTTCTTAGCAGAGTGTACTGGTCAATCAAAATTTCATGAATAGGCGCTGCGCAAAGCGCCGACAACGCCGCCTGTCGCCACGGCTTGGAAGCGTAGGCGGGCTCGGGTGAGCAGTGTTCCTGTGAGAGTATTTTAGGTCCCTCTACCGTGAGCATCAAGGCGAGTGCTGTAGTTACTGTGATAGTTGCGTTTTCCATCGCAATTTAACGCTTCTGTCAGCCTTCAGCGATGCTCAGAAACAACTTCTACGTAGTTGGCTGCTCGAACACGTACAAAAACTCGCCAGGAACACAATTCTACAAGTTTCCGGTGCTGCTTCACGAGCAAGAGCGACGGCGATGGTGGATTACCGCTATTTGACACTGACCCAGGCAAAAATTTGCTGCAAGTGGGACCACTTGAAGTGGGTTATCGAGCAGGGACCACTTGGCAAGTGGTCCCACTAGGTGAGCGGCACCACTTGCAATGTGGCATCGCTCCAACCGAACTTACGCATTTAATAACAACGAAGTGAAAATGTTCTGAACGTTTATTCAAGCCTCATTTATCTCCCATCGACCTCTTCTGCTCTTCCTGACAACTTGTATCTTCTGCGACAGGATTGTTGGCATGTTTTTGATTGTTGCCTTCACACACGTGTCATTTTGAGCACCTCAATGTGTCACCATTTCTAAAAAGAAAGCCGACATCAATAAATGAAGCATAGAGCTCATTGCACTTCAATACAGCAAGACTATACTTACTGATGATCAGAGCCACCTTTTCGGGACTCATCTGTTTCCTGACTGTGGCGTCTGGATTCTTGTAGTGTTTGGGTGCCAGCTTACCCCCATAAGTTCTATTTGCAAGGGCCTCGCGGCCACATATGGCTTGGGCCATGTCCTTTGCCACTAATGATGGCTTCTTTTGAGCCATAATTTTTTGTGCTTGTTGGCTCCCAATACAAAATCCATTTGCCACGTGGTACTGCAAAAGAAAAAAAAGCAATTACAAACAAAATGCCAGGAGTGCACTTGAACATACTTACCCTACCAACACCAATGTCGGCGAAGGCTTGCTGGATGGCGACCTACGAGTCAACTGTCAAAGAAAGGCAAAAAGAGGTCATACGTAGCCAACTGATTCATCATGCATCACATTCTCAAAGTAAAACACGTTCTGAGAAGCAGTGCAGCAGAACGCTAGATAATTCTGGCCCCCCGTTGGTATTTTTGCATTCCTCCACACCAGGATGCAGCTGATAAAGCCTAGCATCTAGCAAATTATCAGAACACAGTAGTGCTGAGCCGCCTAGGCAGGTCTCTCATAAATAGATAATTTGGCTTTTACGTGCGGGCAGTGCGTCTTCAGCAGGCTGTCTCTCCAGGTTATCACTTGCGACAGTATGATGTTCTGGATGGCGACTGGATGGTGACTGGATGGTGTGACTGGATGGTGTGGTTGGTGAGTGCTGTTCAGCCAAGGGGGGTGACATAGGTATTTCAATGTCTGGATACCCCTCAGAAGGGCAGCCTATACCACTGAGAAACATATTGCAGGCAATTAAACTGAGAACATACAACATGCCTCAATATGAAACACTGGCTGTGGTGTCATATATGTTAACTATAGTACAGTCAAACAAATAATTCAGAGGCGTCACTGATAAGGATGATTATTTAAGGAGGAGGGTTGTTTTTTTAAACATTGTCACCACATGAACACGCGATGAGGTAAGATACAGACAT
Source organism: Rhipicephalus sanguineus (assembly GCF_013339695.2). Taxonomy (NCBI): domain Eukaryota; kingdom Metazoa; phylum Arthropoda; class Arachnida; order Ixodida; family Ixodidae; genus Rhipicephalus; species Rhipicephalus sanguineus. The sequence goes on along the minus strand of NC_051177.1, from coordinate 215,200,421 downwards.
ATAGCTATTGAACCCCTACGTCAAGTGGCTAATGAGAATTACTGACAGTAGAATAGCACAGAATCAAAACATTAACCACGAATGTCAGGTGTTCAAATTACACAATAAAATCACTTTGGGCAGGTTAGATTCAAAAGAATGGTTGACAATAGGCATGCACTCTTACAAAAAACAGGAAGCAAATGCGGGAAAATAATGTGACACTATTTCCTTCCATAGCATTTCGCCTCGATAAAAATGCAACCACCAAGGTAGACCATGGTTAATATGAACCATTTAAACTGTGCCCTGAATATTACCAAGGGCTTCCTCTACTTATGTAGTGCATGTGTGAAGATTGTTTCAAGGCCCCTTTATAGAAAAAGAAGTGAAATAATTCATGCAGTGTAATGAATTTTACCTGTTTGAGACCCCTGCACCTTTGGAAGCTCGACTCTTCGGCACTCTAGCATCTCTACCACTAAAAACATACAAAAACATCATTTAATGTCCACTCTGGAAAACTTAATTGAACTCCACATATGATTATAATAGCACTATACCGACCTGCTGAGAGTTTAACATTACTGTTATCACTCATTGAAGCCATAATGGCCCGCAGCTCGGCATTTTCTTTGCAGGATGCCTCATATTTAGAGCGCCAGTAACGGGCATCTGTTTTCGCCCTCTTTAATTCTTTCAAGGAGACCACATCGTCGTCTATGCTGCTCCCTGGATCGGTCTCAGACCGAGTCCGTTTCTTTCTGGAGTCCTGCAAACAGAGCTGTACCGTAATAACTTGCACGTATTCGCAATGCCCACTAACTATAGGTGGCGCGCCGTGCTTTTCAAGATGGCGCCAGGAGGAGGGTCAACCCGTTTGTTAGCATAGGAACAGATAGGACGTGCGGACGTACGGACCGTGCCACTTTCACCGGATGAAGTCATGAGCTGCGCTGAAATGGATATGAGACTAAAATACTTTCCCAAACCATGGAAAGTGCTAAGTACTCGCCACCTAATTATTTGCTGCGAAGTGAAAGGTTATATTTCAGTTCCGTTACCGGGCATAACGATGCTTTGCGAAACCCTGTGCGTGCTACATATAAACCTGTATGACCTAGAATTGACGTATGAGCTGAACGGCACTCCGAGGTAGTACGTACCGAGCCTGCCTGACGGATTTGCCGCAGTAGTAGGCCGCCAGCGAGTGGCGCCATCGCTGCTGCGCGTGATGATGGCTTGCAAACATAAAAGTGTTCTGTGATAATACCCCGTAGTCATTACTTGCGCAGTCGGAAACGCGGAGTTACGTCTTCAACGGAACACAAGCATTTAACATGCCATTCAGTAGCGCTTGTGTCACCAGCCATGCTGATACTCTAGCCGTGTGTTCTTCACTAGCATGTTGCAGGTTCGATCAGCACGATCGAAACATGAATATCGAAAAGAATGCACACGTATGCTTTTCGCAACGTCGAAGAAGTTCGCCGAGAGGCGTGGATTGTGGCCTGTAACCATTTCGCTTCGCTGGTCGAGCTCGAGCGTGTTGGCGGCATGCGGCACTCCATAATATCCACAATAATTGTGATACATGCAATGCACAAGAGGAACTATGCTTTTTTATTGCGATAGCAATTATATGGACAGTCTCGGCTGGATTTTGCCGTCGCCGTCGCCGCCGTCATGCACCGTATATGTATAAGTATGTATATATATATAAAGGCCCCCAAGAAAAATAACTCAGAAAAATGCTTCCGAAGCGCGGAATCGAACCAGGGACCTCTTGCCCCGCAGCGAGCGGCGCTATCCACTACGCCACGAAACGCAGATCCTCCACATAGCTAACGGCGAGCGTTATATACACACCATTTAGCGCTGGACGGACTCAGAGACAGCAGGCGATAATAAGCGTTTCTTCATCACCAGCGAGGTGGCGCTAGGAGCCCGACGGGCGCATTTAAGGTGGGGGTTCCACTGCAGTGTAGTTTCATTCTGAGCCGCCAGAAGACGCCACCAAGTCACGTTTGGAAAAAAGAGAGGAAAATGCGCTCTCCGGCCGTCCCGACCGCGAAGAGCCTCTCCCTGCTGCAACTAATCCACTCTTTTCAGGGGCGCCGCAGCTCCTTTGAAAAGTTTCAGATGTGCTTCACGCCCCCCCCCCCTTCCCGCCCGCTCCCCCCCCCCCCCCAAAGAAAAAAAAAAGCACGGCCCAGAGAGCCTTCGTACTCCCATGCCACTGTTTAGAAAAGAGGTGCCTCTTTCTCCTGGTAGTATAACTATTTACGCGCCGCTGCCGCAAGGGCTGCTTTTTTTTTTTCTCCCCTTCAACGACGCCTCTTTCTATCTCTCCTTCTGTGATGACCCTCGCTCACTTGTCCCTGTCCCCAGCGGTGCGGTTCTTTTCACGGGAGGAACAATTGCGCTGCAAACCGCTCACGTAGGCTGCCTGGCCAGCTGCTCTCCGTGACATACAGTGCCGAAATGCGGGTTTGGGTGACAAACTCTATCGCGGAGGTCACATCACAAGCGAACCATGAGACATCACATCCTTCCGTGTACAGAGTACTTATGTAAATAATCCCCTCTGTCGCTGTCGTTTACTCCTACCTCATTTACTGATTGTCACTACTCAGTCATCTGCTTGAGCTAGACAGCGGTCATCATAATAAACTCTCCTTTTTCTTTGTTCCATTTCTATGTACTTCCTCAAGTAAACAGCCACTTACGTCTACCACTCTATATGCCGTTACACACCCTGACACAATCGATCTATGTACTAAAGATTTTATTTCTCTCGAGAAAGAATTGACAGCAATATTTTGTAGAGAGAACGCTATAATTATGCAGTAATTATTCTCCAAATAATTGTGGTGACATGAGGGCTTTTATTCACAGTTTATGAATTATTTGCAAATGCTCAGGGAAGTTCTGTTCGCGTACACACACACACATATATATAGAAAAGTGAAAAAAAAAAACACGTGTGCGAAGCAATTTTATTTACGTTTCACTGGAGGTCTAAGCTTCATCAGATAAAGCTCGGACCCCGAGCGGAACGTAAATAAAATTGCTTCGCACGCGTGTCTGACTTTTCTGAGAATCTTTTACCGAACCTAGAAACCCTGCGTCGTTTCTGAGTGTGTTACACACACACACACACACATACACACACACACATATATATATATATATATATATATATATATATATATATATATATATATATATATATATATATATATATATATATATATATATATATATATATTGTAAATGCGTTATTGACGGCGGGATCGACGGCGACGATGCGCAGCGACGACAGTAACGACAGAGCGCAGACTCGCAGACTCTCACGAGCAAGAGCACGAGGGCAAGAGGGCGACCCACTAGAAGGCACTGAAGAGGACGGCCCATTACAACGTTCCAATGCTTCTCTACAATTACCCCGGGTACGAAAAGGGAGCCGTCTGGCGACCTAGCAGCTGGTCACTATGAGCGGGTCATGGTAGGGCTTGAGGCGCTCCACGTTGACAATGTCGCGCCCTCGACGGCGCATGTCGGAAGATGGGTCGATGGGTTCAATCAGGTAGTTGACCGGGGATGTGCATTCGACGACACGGTAGGGGCCTTCGTATTTGGGCAGCAGTTTCGAAGAGAGGCCAGTTGCAGTGGTAGGGACCGAGAGCCATACGAGTGCTCCAGGTAGGAACGTGGGTGCAGAAGTGTTGGTCTCACCGCGGATGCTTTTCTGCCGCTCTTGGTCCTGCGTAGTAAAGATCTTCGCAAGCTCGCGACACTCCTCAGCAAGTCTGGCTGTGGCAGAAATAGGCGCACACTCAGATCGATCCGGCTTGTATGGAAGGATTGTGTCGATTGTGTGCGACGGGTGCCTGCCGTACAATAGGAAAAATGGTGAGAAACCAGTGGTGCTTTGAGGGGCGGTATTATAGGCGTAGGTGACGAAAGGTAGAATGGAATCCCAATTTGTGTGATCGGCGGCGATATACATCGAGAGCATGTCGCCGAGCGTGCGGTTAAAGCGTTCCGTGAGCCCATTCGTCTGCGGGTGGTAAGCAGTAGTTTTGCGGTGAACAACGTTGCACTCTTTGAGAATGGCTTCGACGACTTCCGACAGGAAGACACGGCCTCCATCGCTGAGCAGCTCCTGGGGTGGACCGTGGCGCAGCATGAACCGGCGGAGCAGAAAGGAGGCTACATCGCGCGCTGTAGCCGCTGGGAGGGCGGCAGTTTCGGCGTATCGCGTAAGGTGGTCTACAGCGACGATGGCCCAGCGGTTACCAGCCGAAGTCAGAGGGAGCGGCCCATACAAATCGATGCCAACGCGCCCAAACGGCCGGTCAGGGCAAGGTAAAGGTTGCAGACCTGCTGGTGACTGGTGCGTTGAAGTTTTGCGGCGCTGACAATCGATGCAGGAGCGAACGAACTTCTGCACGTAGCGGTACATGCCTCGCCAAAAGTACCGTTGGCGAATGCGGTGGTATGTTTTCGATACCCCAGAGTGCGCACACTGCGGATCAGCGTGGAACGATTCGCATATTTCAGAACGCAGACTGCGGGGTATTACTAGTAGCCACTGGCGGCCGTCGGCGTTGTAATTGCGTCGGTGGAGGAGGTCGTCGCGAATGGCGAAATGGTGGGCTTGACGACGCAACGCGCGAGTGGATGGTGTTGCCGAAGGATCAGTGAGCAAGTCTAGCAGTGAAGCGATCCATTGATCCTTGCGCTGTTCGGTGGCGACAGTGTGAACGTCGATGGAACAAACGGCATGGTGAGACATTGAGCTGTGGGTATTGTCGTCAGGCAAGGGGGAGCGCGAGAGTGCGTCGGCGTCAGCATGCTGGCGTCCGTTGCGGTACAGCACGCGGATATCGTAGTCCTGTAGGCGAAGTGCCCAGCGGGCGAGGCGGCCTGATGGATCCTTCAATGATGACAACCAGCAGAGTGCATGGTGGTCGGTGATGACATCAAATGGGCGACCATACAAATAAGGTCGGAACTTCGTAAGGGCCCAGATGATCGCCAGGCATTCCTTTTCGGTGACGGTGTAATTGGTCTCGGCTTTGGTGAGCGTACGACTTGCATATGCCACGACATATTCAGGGAACCCGGGTTTGCGCTGCGCAAGGACAGCGCCAAGGCCAACACCGCTGGCGTCTGTGTGTACCTCTGTAGGGGCCATAGGGTCGTAGTGGCGTAGTATGGGAGGCGACGTCAACAGACGACGAAGCTTCGCGAAAGCGTTGTCGCACTCTGACGACCATGAATTGAGGGACCCGTTACTTCCGAGGAGCTTCGTCAGCGGCGATATGACGGTCGCGAAGTTTCGAATGAAGCGCCGAAAGTAGGAACACAGTCCTACGAAACTGCGCAGTTCTTTGACGGACGTAGGTTTGGGGAACTCGGTCACGGCCCGAAGCTTGGCTGGATCGGGAAGAATACCGTCCTTGGACACGACGTAACCGAGTATTGTCAGCTGCCGTGCTGCAAATCGGCACTTCTTTAGATTCAGTTGTAGACCGGCGTCGCCCAAACGGGTCAAAACATGCCGCAGGCGTTGAAGATGCGTGGAGAAGTCCGGAGCGAAAACAACGACGTCGTCGAGGTAGCACAAGCAGGTGTGCCATTTCAGGTTGCGCAGAACGGTGTCCATCATGCGCTCAAAGGTGGCGGGCGCATTACACAGCCCAAACGGCATGACGTTGAATTCGTACAAGCCGTCGGGCGTGACAAAGGCGGTCTTCGGTCGAGCGTCATCAGCCATGGGTACTTGCCAGTACCCTGAGCGCAAATCGAGAGATGAAAAGAATTCTGCTCCTTGCAGGCTGTCAATCGCGTCGTCTATTCGCGGTAGTGGATACACGTCCTTACGAGTGATCTTGTTGAGTCGTCGGTAGTCCACACAGAACCGCACAGAACCGTCCTTCTTCGCAACAAGAACGACAGGAGAGGCCCAGGGGCTGTTAGAAGGTCGAATAACGTCTCGTCGAAGCATGTCGTCGACTTGCTCGTTGATTACACGGCGTTCTGTGGGAGATACGCGATATGGACGTTGCCGCAGTGGCGGCTGGGCGCCAGTGTCGATGCGATGCGTAACGGCGGAAGTGCGGCCGAGAGAAGTTTGAGCGACATCGAAAGAAGAGCGAAATTCGTCCAACAGGCCCAGAAGCTGGGAACGCTGGACCGGTGTAAGGTCGTCAGCAATGGAGGAACCAAAGACATCAGCGGGTGATGAACCAGACGTCGAAACAGCGCCGAGCGTACTGGAACTGTGGCAGTGCATTTCATCTGGTTCGTCTATAACTTGTGCGTCTTCGAGGGGTTCCACGCTGCCGAGACATTCCCCTCGGACCAACATAACACTGTACGGAGATGGGTTGATAACAAAATTGACGTACTGCCCTGAGTGACTTGCACGGTCGCGAAAGGCACCAGCATGCCTTTCCTCGTGTAAACACGGTCAGATGGCGAGAGAAGTGCAACGGTGTCGGAGAGACTGGCGCAGTACACTGACACCGCCGTCGACGAGTTTGCAGGCACCTTGGTGTCGTCTTTGACAAGTACCTTGCCCGCAGCCGATGGACTGTCTGCCGGCGCCAATTCAGAGAATGGCGAGAGCTCTATTTCGGCTGGTGCGCAATGAATGACGGCGTCGTGGCGGGAGAGAAAATCCCATCCTAGGATGACGTCGTGAGAGCAGGCAGGAATTATGATCAATTCGACGGCGTACAGAGCATCCTGAATAATGACGCGAGCTGTGCACACCGCTGTTGGGTGAATACTTTGGGCGCTGGCTGTACGGAGGGAGAGCCCGGAAAGCGGCGTCGTCACTTTTCGCAGTAGTCGGCTAAACTTGGCGTCCATAACGGATACGGCGGCTCCAGTGTCGATAAGGGCTGATGCGCGAACACCGTCCACAAACACGTCAATCACGTTCGAGGGGCTTCGCTGAGGGCTTTCGCAGTTCGATAGCGTCGCAGCCCTTGCCTCGTGGACTGCGACGACTAGTTTTCCTGGTCGCGTGAGCCCGGACGTGGCCGCATCGGCGACAGTGAGCGACGTCGTGGAGACGGTGAACGGCGGGTAGATGGTGCGGGGAGGGACGTCGGTGACATAGGCGGCGCATGGTTATAATAAGGGCTGCTTGATGAGCTGGTCAGGGTTGATGCAACCCGAGGCGGCTGCACGCGATTGCAGTAGCGTGCGACGTGACCGGCGCAACCGCACGCAAAGCAAATGGGGCGGTTGTCGGAAGTGCGCCAGCGGTTCGCGGGTCCCATCCATGTCGCAGAACGGGATGGGCGAGGCGGCTGCTGATATGAGTGCATTGTGGGCAGCAGTCGGGGCCTGGGGACGACGTCGACGTATGTAGGCGGCACAGCCGCGTCGAAGGCCTGTGGTCCGACGACGGCTTCGGCGTAACTCCGCGGGCCAGCCATCGCTGGGGGCGGCCTGGCTACAGCTTGCGCGTAGCTTAGTGGTGCAGGCACTAGAGGCGGCTGATGGTATTCGGGAATGACCTCCGCGATTTCTTGTTGAATCGCTCGGCGGAGAGGAGGCAGAAGTGTAGTTGGCGGCTGGTCAACATGCTGCGGTGGAGTGAAAGCCAGTAGAGAGACCTGGCGGGCAATTTCCTCACGCACGAACGACTTGATTTCGGCGAGCAAGGTGGAGTGGTCAGGAATTGTCGACAAGCCTGCGAGATCATCGCGTGATGGCGGTCGACGGGTCATCAAGCGCTGCCGGCGCAGCTCCTCGTAGCTTTGGCACAGGGTAATGACCTCTGCCACTGTGCGAGGGTTTCTGGCGAGCAGCATCGTGAAGGCATCGTCGTCGATGCCTTTCATAATGTGCCTCATCTTGTCAGATTCCGACATGGTGGCGTCGGCTTTCTTACACAAATCGAGGACGTCTTCAATGTAGCTGGTAAAGGTTTCGCCGGCCTGCTGAGCTCGTTCTCGCAAACGCTGTTCGGCCTGCAGCTTACGAACGGCAGGGCGGCCAAACACGTCGACGATGGCGGTCTTGAAAGCGGACCACGTCGGGAAATCGGACGCATGGTTGTTGTACCACATGCCTGCCACACCCGCGAGGTAGAAAACCAAGTTGCTCAGTTTGCCTGCTTCGTCCCATTTATTGGGGACACTCACCCGTTCGTAAATCGTGAGCCAGTCCTCCACGTCGGTGCCATCCGCGCCGGTGAAGACAGGAGGGTCGCGGATACGGGGGACACCAGGACAAGAGGTCGGGGCAGGAGGCGGCGTTTGCTGAGCGGCGTCTTGCGGCATGGTAGATGGCACGGTACGGGATCTAAGCTCCAGGGGCATCAGGTGGAGACCGAAGTTGTGGGGACGGTACAGCACTCTCCACCACTTTGTAAAGGCGTTTATTGACGGCGGGATCGACGGCGACGATGCGCAGCGACGACAGTAACGACAGTAACGACAGAGCGCAGACTCGCAGACTCTCACGAGCAAGAGCACGAGGGCAAGAGGGCGACCCACTAGAAGGCACTGAAGAGGACGGCCCATTACAACGTTCCAATGCTTCTCTACAATATATATATATATATATATATATATATATATATATATATATATATATATATATATATATATATATATATATATATATATATATATATATATATTTGCGCAGTAGAATTGACAGCAATCTTTCTGCGCCAAAAGTATGCAGAAGACATCGTTGTCACTGCAATTGTGCTGGAACGTGAGACATGGTGGTCTGACAGGAAGAAAAAGAAAGAATAAAGACGAGACTGCCTCCAGGATAGCATTCAACTCTGTCCCGTTGTCAAAACTCTGCCGTTTGTGATACCCTGTAGAGGGTCGTGACGCTATTTCTGCGGCCCTTGTTGGGAACACGGCACAGTTTTACCCTGACCTGCAACACGGGGTGTAAGCAAACTCGTATGTACTCCTTCCTTCCCCCATGGAAGAAACGCGCCCAGTGGTTGTGTGTAACACCTCCACCCCCCCCTCCTCCCCTCATTATACCCGACACAACTTCTCGTTCGTCTGTAGGAGAAGACAAATTCTATTTGACTAGCTGTGCTCTTCCTTCACCGTGTAACATAAGCTTCCGAATGTTCGAAAGACGGGTAGTTTGGCAATTGCGTGCTACAACGCTGCCGCTCTGACCCACGGTGTCAAACCCGTGCTAACTGCCTAAGCAGCACAGTTTTCCCTGCTATACGTACCGTCATTTATTTCATTTGAATTGAAACTTCAGCAGAGTAGTATCAATTCATCTTTTGGTTGATGCAGCATTTATTTATCATGTTACCGTGTGCAAAGCATCAGACGAACCGCCAAACCATTTCTATGACAGAGCTGAAGCAATTACGTCTTGAGCGACATATATGCGTGGCATGAATGGTCCTGGTGCGTTATTCTCTTGTCGGGGGAACGACTTCTCTATTCGCGTACGCTGTTTCAATAGGATTTTGATTTTCAATAAAGTTCGTTACAATAACATGATGAGTGGTCGTTTCACCCAAATTGTCAGTAATTGACAGCAAGCTGGCGCTGATCGAAGCGTAGACGGCCTAACAGCCGGAGACGCACAGTGCGGTAGTCCGAGGTCCGTCTTCGGCGGAAACTCGGCGTCACGGCCTTTCCTGGGGCACAAAGGCGCCATGTGTCGCATTACCGCTTCGGCACCAGCGACAATGGTGTTGTTTCGAGCAATTGCAACCATGCACCTCCTGGTGCATGAGAAACAGCCGGCGTCTTCCTTATCGCCGCAAAGTGAGGCGGCTGCCTTTATTCCGTCCCGGCGCCCGAGGCAAAGGGTGGCTCGCCGATTGCGACAACTCTTGGAAAAAAAGGTCGGCATATTCACTGACTAAATGCTAACCGTTTACTTGTCACAAAATAGACTAGCCTCTTAGTAAGTGAAGGTAGTAAAATGCAGGCTAGTGGAACTTGCTACCTAGTTAGTGAGTGAATAGTACTAGCTCGAATGGCTAGTCCATTACTAAGTTGTTAGTAACCGCGCTAACAACTCAATTAGAGGCTTACGCCTATTTTGTTTATATGTGCGTGTGCATTGCCATATAAAGATGATTCTATTACAAAAGTACCTAAAGGACTAAAAAAACGAAGTGGCATTGTCCTCGTACATTAACGAATGGCCGCTAATTACTTCATGTAATTACCGTGGTAGGTACACAAAGCTACCAACATACATAGAGGCATGAATTGATCACGAATGAGAAAACACACGCAAGTGCACACACAGAATAGCAAGACTTTTACGTAGCTGATATCTACTCTAGCAGCGGCTTGAAGACTATGCTCCTATGCACCGTGTACTGGTTGGCAATCATAGAATTTAGAAGAATAATTGATGTTTTCTACACAATGTCGTGTGCCCTTATATTTGCTTATATGCGTGCCATCACGTAGCACGAAACTTTAATTCCAAGGTAATCAACAAAACAAAAATTGTTTAAATTTTGCTAAAGACTGTCACGATTACGGCAAAGTATACTGCGCATCTACGAAAGATCTGGCAATGTGGGTGGCTAGTAGTTACTTAGTTAAAAACACCAAGTAAACTTTCTGGTTAGTGAAGGCAGCACTTTACGACCTTTACTAACTGCTGGCTAGTAAACAGATTTCGCGATGGTAGTAAAATACGCTCGAAAGTAGTAAATGCAAGCATTTACTAACCATTTACTAACTTTTTTTCTAAGAGTGCACAGCGCACGCTCGAGAAGCTCAAATCTACGCGAGCAGTGGACACCAGTGGATGCGAATGAAATGCGTTCCGTTCTCTAGCGTCTCCCGTTACTAAGCACAGACTGTCGGCTTTCGTGCTGCAGCACACATTTTATTACCTGCTCTCATCCTCGCTCAATCGCCCCCCCCCCCCCCCCCATGCTGCCTCTCAGCTTCAGGCTAGCACAGTGGATGTTATGCCCCATCTCCTGTACTCGTGGGGTCTAGACTACACCAGTCTTGGTGGTGTTGCCTCGTGCATAGTGCACCCCTTCTTCCCAGGGAAGGATTGGTTAGCCTACAGACTTTTGGGAAACCCTTGTCTCCCCCACTAACTCAATTAGACTGCATTGCCGTGGGAAACAGTGCCGCGTTCCAGCTGCGTTTACACGAATGCGACAGAATGCAGCGGTAGCACATCACCTTTCCTACCGTTTACATGGAGTGCATGAACACTCCCGAGAAGTCCTCGCTTTCTGCCCCCGCAGCTGTCGTGTAGTATCGAAGAGGTGCACTCAAGGCCGACTCGAGGAGGGGCCGGCGTTCCCCTTCAATTGTGTAAGGTGGTCCATGAGTCGGCTTACCCCTCGAAATCCACACCTGCCTGGCGCATTTGTGCGATGCGCCTTTCCAGCGCTTACACCCGTTTACATGGATGCGATGCGCCAGTTGTCGCATTCGTGTGAACGAGGTGCGTGCCGTGCCGGTTTACGGCAAACTGTCAACGCAGGCACACTTCCCTACCGTGGGAAGATGAACTGGGCCACACTCAGACAACGTGGAGACCATTTTGTGGAGACGGCGTGTCGGCGTCTTGTTGAATGAATGGAGTCGCCCCAGCTGGCCGGTTATAATCCCGTTTACAGGAATGCGACAGTAGCGCATCGGCTTTGCAAGCGCGTTTCGGAAAGGCGATGCGACGCCGTTTACAGAACCCCTCGTCTTCTCTTCGCCGCAGCGGCCATGTGGTTGCTGGCCGAGTTCATTGATGTCAGAGGGATACATGCGCTTAGCCGTGTCTGAAGCACGGGAGACAAAAATTACCACCTTTTTCTCCTTCATGAACCACTATACAAAGAGATACATATTAGCGCGAACAAAGAAACAAAGGACTACAGAGAGAAGTGGGAGGAAGCAGAAAGGTTTCAGCGCCTGACCTGTCTGCTCCCTTCCAATTCCTTCTCGAGTGTTTGTTTTTTGCTTTGCGCTAATATGAATACCTTATAGCGAAAGAGGCACGCCCGGAGTTCGCACGACGGGAGGCCACCGTTACTCCCTTCGTGATTTACGGCCTGTGATTCGACCGGGACTCGCAATACCATCCCTGTCTGACGTATTACTGCAATGCGCCTTCCTAGCGAATTGCCATTGTTAACATGAACGCGATGCGCATCTGTCGCTTTCATGTAAACGTGTTTTATGCACAACGATACCAACTATACTTTTTATAAACTTATCGTTTTCAAAAACGCTTCTCTTCTTGTCTGGCTACTAGGCTCAAGTCCCAGTTCGGCTACGTTGGCTCGTCAGCCTTACGACTCACGCTACGAGTTTACGACCCGCTATTCTCAGACATCGCAAGTTCTCAGCACGGCAGACTTTCCAAAGACGTTGAGTTGTTAGCTCCTAACGTTTCTCCTTCAGGCGAAAGCGGCGGCTGATAAAGCACGAGCTGAGCAAAGAAAACAGAGAGGAGGTGTTCGATCGTGTGTCACGAGCACAACAGCATGCACTGCGCAGATATCGAGGAATAGCTGTTGATTTCAGCCGCCAGTGCAGCAACACAAGCCTACAGGCACGCGCCTAAGATTCCCGGCCGGAGGCTATCAATCGGATGTCACTGTCTTCCGACGGCAAAGCTGTGTTGCGTGGAACGATGTCATACTTCGGGTTTCCAGCTCACCACATCAGCATTGGACGCAAATTCCCGCTACCGCAAGAATTGCTGCGTAGTCACCGATATGGTCTGCGCACAAGGATATACAGCAGCGAACGAACCGGGACCCCAAGCGTATCACGCATGTATGCCACCTGCCGTTTGTAAAACCTTGCCTGAGGAGGTTTACTGAAGAAATAAAAAAACTTAGGAGGCCTACTATTTAGGGCCGAAACATACAAATCCAAGTGCCAGAAGAGATGTAGAGTAGACCATTCGGAAAATCCCAATGAATATGTGCCCGCACATGCCACAGGGTGACCGCAAATACGGCCGAAGCTTACCACTAAGGCTTTTTATATAAACTTTATTTGTGATTCGAGCAAACAGGTATACAAATTTAGGTGTGAAGTTTGCGATACTGGGCTGACAGAAACCGCGTTCCACACCCCAAAGTACAATCATTCAAAGCAAGAGCAATGAATCAGAGAAATACGCAAAGTGAGCTCGCAGTTCCTAGGCTGTAACCGCAGGCTGTCTAAAGGTGCGCGTGATAGAAGCGGGGGCGGAGGCAGGGTAACCACGCGAGCGCCTTGTTGCACGGTGTTCCGACTCAGAGTGAAGAGTTCGCAAACGCCCGCGTCCCCTTGGAGCTAGCCTTATGTAATTATGAGGAACGCCGCTATGGGGCACTCCTGAACACTTAGAGTGCACGGAAATATATACGCGGGTGTTCCTGGATTTCGTTGCCATGGAAATGCGCCTGTCGTAGGCGGAAATCGAACCCACGTCCTGAAGCGAAACAGTCCGATGCATAACTTGCCAAAGTATATGATAGACGGCGAATCGGAGCGAGCGTATCCTGCCAAGTTTCCGCTTGTAGCCTAATCTAGCAAGTACAGAGCACAGCAAGCCCAGTTGAACGGGATGGGTTACTTTCGCGCTCACGCGCTTTTGCCCGGGGAAAATGCTGCGACGCATAAGGGAAAGGAAGCCGGTACCAAAGAAATTCGAGTGGCCTACATTTTTTAGAAGCGGAGGTATACATCTTAATTGTGTTTAACTCTGCGGTGTTTAGTTTGTTAGCAGTGGCAGAAAGGAACACGTAGCAAGTACAAAACAGTTGTCGTGTCATTCCTATATATGTGTGCCTTATCTCGTATTTATGATGTTTATTGCTGTGGATTCATATGAACAAGCCCAGCAAACCACACCTCTGGAAAACGACATTTTTTCTAAAAAAAAGGAAAGAAAAGGAAAGCTGAGGTGCTATTCAAAACATACTTCGCCCACGCAGATCTACTCAGTTCCCTCGCATCGCACGCGCGCTGCCCGTTTTTCTGCTTTCTTTTGTCTGCCGTTGCACACCCCTCGGTTTTAGTGGTCGCCCGAGTGGGGCCACAAACATACGCACGCACACGAGGGGGACGTTCCGAGAGTACGGCTTTTTTTTTTTTTTTCACTTGACGACGCTCACCCCATACTCTCTGTGCAAAATCGGCATTTGCCCCCCTCCAGCCACACCGGCACTTGCCCCCACCCAAGCTATGCCAGATCTCTCTCTCCCCCCCTCCCCCAGCCGCGATGCAAGACGGCTTTGCACCCCCCAAGGCGCCCATGCTTCACACTTGCTTTCACGCTCTCCCGCGCAGCCGTCTGAAAGGCAGACAAAAAGAGAAGACTTGCAGATGCTGGGGCATGGTCTGAAGTTGACATTCTCCCCTGAAGTAAAATGTTTTCGAACGCCACAGTCGGGGAGACGGGGAGCTTTCCAATGCAGCGCTTTCGTGTTGTCCGTCTAGGTGGCGCTAGAGGAAGATTTTCGTTGTAGTGATAGGAATAATGCAGATTTCTCAGTGTTCCTGCAGTATTTGTGTGTGATTAGTGTGTATAATTATATAAGGAGACCGTAACTATTATATTTTAAGCTATGCATGCGGAGATTTCAGCGCAGTTTGAAGATTACTCCACTTTTGTTGACGTTTTCAGCATGAAAAATTAGGACAGTTTACGAGCTTCGTATCGCATTTCTGCTTGCTTTATTGAAAAACGCTAGGTCCAGGAAATAGATCGGGGACTATAGTTTCTCTACGTGCAAATTCGGCCATGGAACTTCAGTAGCTTTCCACGAAAATGGGCCACGGTAGGTCCCTATATTGAGAATATCGCCCACTTTAGATGAATATAATTTAAAAAGTAGCAGGTGCACATCGATGAAATTGGGTATTCAGACGGAAAATCTTATCCTCTGCATACGCCCCGAAAATGAACTTTCTCTAGCGAATAGTTACTGGACAATCTGCTGCGGAAGTTACTAAATTTGGCTGTTTTCAAAAGCTCAGCAACAAAAAAGTAGAAGTCCAACATCAATTTGCTACGTTGAGAAAATAGGTAAATATGTCTTGAATGTGCTGCGCAAAGAACAGTGCTGTAACTGTAGCAGATTTTTTAAAAAATGGTCACTGCTGAGGCACAGTCAGCCAAAACCGTGTAACTTGCGCTTATTCTTGGCTATCCATCCCCAAATACTAATGGTTGACTTGTTTTTAATAAATATATTTGAAAGTACAAAGATCAAGCTTTTCAATGATATATAAGTCAACTATATCAAGCACGGAGAACAGCCGCCGCGTCGGTTGGAAAAGTGACAAAAACGACGTGTTCGTGCCGCCGGAGTGAGACCGCCGCCTTAAAAGTCGTCGGCGAGCTCGCTCGCTTCTTCTTATATTTGAGCATGGGAGAAGCTTGCCTCCGCTGTCTGCTCGCGCGGTTTTCCTCGTGGCGAGGGGTAGAGGAATGTTTCACGCTTTCACCGTGATGTCCGCGCTCATGTTACGGCGCGTACGAATGTCACTCGAGCTCAGGGACGCCGCCAAACGAACAAACAGAAGATGAGCGCGCGAACTATCGAGTGTCACAGCTCGAAACTTGAAGCACGCTAGTTTCCTTCGCTGCTTCGGCCGCCTTTGCAACAGAAGCGCTGTTCAAACTGAGACTATCCATTGGCGAGCCTCACTTCGTATAGCATTAGTTCCTTGCTATCGCATTCATTGCTTCGCCCTTTTTCGATCTCGCTCAAGGATATTACACATTAAATACAATCAAAGTGACTTACGAGCGTGAAAGAACATTAACGCACGAGGGGACGTGAAGTGCAACTCGCTCCTCGTGAGTTAGCAGCTGGTGGTTCATCGTCGCTGTCACTCTCGGTGCTTTCACAGTCTTCTACGTCCAGTGGAAAATCCTCATCGTCAAGATGGTTTCTTTCAACATCACTGCTGAAAGCAATCTGAATAATTTCCTCCACCGAACGACTTCGACCACTCCGCGCACCACGTTTACAATTAGAGAGACGTCTGGGCGCGGAGAACGTTTTGCTCTCAGACCGGTCAACAAGCAAATCGCTTGCAGTGTGCTGCCACCTATCAACAAACGTACAAAAACAAGCGGCGCAGCGGTGGCTATGAAACCCAACACACTGGCGAAGGACGGCGTGGATGGAAAGCGTTCGCTCCACGAAAGGCGTCCGAGCAGACGCGTCCTCGAATGATTGAAACGTCGCTCGCACGATTCGTAACAGCGCTTTGCTGACAAGGGATAGAGGGCTTATTTTATTGTAGCGCCAACTTGAGATCGCTCAGTTATACATGAGGCACATCGCGAGCCCGCGCGACCTCCCTCCCGCGTACAATGTTATGGGACTCATGCACTACAAGAAACATTGACCAATTATATATGCAAGTAAAACAGGGTGAGGCTTCAACTGAATATGTCAGACGATAACATTTAACTTACCTACGTGGCTACAGAAAGCCTCGCGAAGCTGATAGTATGTGTACACTGTGGGCTAGCATTGAAAGCGCGAGTTGCCACGTATTTTCACGAAAACTTCGCGTCTCGCAAGAACGAATCAGATTTCTCGTGTCACGGAGGGCCCGGTTTGTTCACTGATGCAGGGGAACATGCAAAGTCGTAGTGTTCCTTCTTGCCAACGCGTTAACACTGAGGCTAGCACAGCTGAAATAGGGAGCGACAGCATAGTGCCGCCATTTTGTCGTCTACTAACCCTCCTCGAGAGGACGCTCCTGAATTCCGCTCGGTGGCGCGACAGTCTATGGGCATTGCGAATAATTATGGCATAAGCAAATATTTAAGGACACATGCCTGAGCAGCACGGGCGGCTTCATTTTTATGTGAGGAGCTTCGCATTGTGTTCTTTTAATATGCTTGCATAGGCATTTTTCTTAGCCTCTTCCCCATTGCGTTTAGCTTTCTTGTTGGCCTGCAAAGGTATGCAAAGGCAATGAAAAAAATTTCATGGACTCTACCTGCTTGGATGCCCGCTTCTGTGGTGCTGGTGCATCGGTCTCGCTGCCACCTCCTATCTCATGTCTGATGGGTTGATCACGCCTCCGCGAAGGTCTCGTGTTCGCTTTTTTATTTTCCAGCTCTTCTCTAGAATCTATGTGATGCAGTGCAGAACTGTAAAACTCACTCACAACCTAAAAAAATTGAACATAGCCAACACTTAGCTGCTTAGCACACAAAACATGCAGTTATAGCATCCACATGTCTTTTTGTCCCAGTGCCCAATTAACCATTTAACTAGCAAGCTGAACTTGTGTGCATCCAAATGTTTTATACCAATATGCTGATAACAAGCTGCGCTTGTCGGCTCAGTTTACATCACACTTTTGATTTAAATGAGTTAGGAGTACTTAAAGTGTGCAATCAAGATTTAGATTCTTTTTGCTACGATCTCAATATGAGGCTTACACAAGTGTTGAAAGAACATCTTTCTTCGAAAGCAGATGAAAATGATAACTGCACATGTACATATTGTATGAGTGCAGATATAATGCCAGTGAATTAGCTGGAACAAAACGAAGTAACTTTTGTACACACGTAAAACGGATAGTTTATTGCTTCACAAAGTGGATGTGCTAAAATATCCAAGGTACTGGGAGGCCCATGTGAACTTTCTGATGCTGACCAAGAATCGAATGCGGGTACTACATTACATGTACTTTTTGCATGCTCAAACTGTAGAGCGACAGCGCACGCAGTAGAACTTCGCATTATTCTGCCAACAAACACGAGATTTCAGCAGAATTTGCTGGCGAGTGATATCTTCAATAAAGTTATTTCAGTGCACTCACTACACACGTGGCTACTACCAGCGCACACAAGTGATGCACACGGTAGTAACCAATGGTCGATTACTTACTTGCCAGTAGGAGAACTTGGGATAGATATGGTCCGTTGTTCTCCGGATTTTCCTCTTCTACTCAGAATGTAGTGTACACCTTGTTGTTGCTGAAATATTGGTAATTTCGGGGATGAAAATCTTTCACGTTACTAGCTGGAACAACGTACTCCTTCTTATCGAATGCATCTAAGAAGCGCAGAAGTGCGAACATTCTTTCGGTGGACATGATGACCACGGCGTCAACTAAATACTTGTGTTTGCAGGCTTTCAAAGAGGCGCTAAAACCACTAAAACATGCTACGACCTGCTGCAAAATTTGTACAAGGTGCGGCAGCCATTGAATCGGGACAATAAGGATGGATTGGACTGGCTTGGATATGGGCTATGTATAAGCCTACATAACCATTTTCAACCACATGGCGGCAATGACGTACTTTTGGTCATGTACTGCAGATTGGGCAAGTTATTATGATATCGTATTGGTATAGCGCAGCTCAGTTTGAGCATGAAGAAAAGAGGCTACAGCGAAAAAGGAAACAGAGGCAACAGGATGAGCGCCATGCTTTTGGCACGCAAAATGGCTGGCTTTGAAAAATTAAAGAACTAGTGCAAGCCAAGCATTAAGCCAAACACGCAAACCACGCGTTTTGTTGCTACCGTTCATTTAGTTGTATCGACGTGTTTTGATTTTTCTGTCATTATAATGCCAACTGCAGGCATTATGTGCTTTTCGTGAGCCGTGTCGAATTAACGACCGAAAAAAATGAGTACGAACAGAAAAAGCCGCAAGCGATACCTCGAGCCTGCAGCAAGGAATGATTCCCTCCCTAGATCGACGTTGCAAGAGATCAGAAAAAGGGCGCTACCATGTTCATCGGAGCCTGATTCGAACGTTAATTCGGGTACGCCTACAGCAACCGCAGATCGCCCTGATTTCCCGGATAGTCGGTGTGGAAGTGAACCGGCAGAAGACACCAGTGACTACAGTTACCGCCCTATCGTTGAAGATGAATCAACCGCAAGTGATGGTGAATCTCCATGTGCTGAATCAAACTTAGCCCAGCCTACCAACACTTTCTCCAGCTCCAGCTTCTTTCGGATATAGTTTCAGCGTCCTATCGGCAGCGGAAACAAACTGTCTGTTGGGGACGCTCTTGTGCTGGCTATTGACTTCGCCATAAAGCACGGACTGACATGGACTGCTACTGATAATAATAATAATATCTGGGGTTTAACGTCCCAAAACCACCATATGATTATGAGAGACGCCGTAGTGGAGGGCTTCGGAAATTTCGACCACCTGGGGTTCTTTAACGTGCACCTAAATCTAAGTACACGGGCCTCAAACATTTCCGCCTCCACCGAAAATGCAGCCGCCGCGGCCGGGATTCGATCCCGCGACCTTCGGGTCAGCAGTCGAGTGCCATAACCACTAGACCACCGTGGCGGGGAGGACTGCTACTGAGGATCTCTTGAAGTACAGCAACCAACTCTTGGGAACTGATGTACTACCTGACAGCAAATGCCTCTTCAGGAAGTTTTCTGGAGCTTCACGAGAAGAGATGAATTTCTTCTTCTACTGTCCCGAGTGTCATCGTCTGTTAGCAAAGACAGGCCGGAGCTTAGAAGAGCGCAACAGAATGGCTGGCACGTGTTGTGGAAAGCACTACACTGGTCGCCAGTTGTCAGGAAAAGGTTCCTTTTTCGTGAGCTTGCCACTGAAAAAGCAGCTCGCTTCTGTACTTGCAGGCGATACCTTGAGGCAAGAACTTTATGAATTTGTGAGTAGAAAACGTAGAGAAAATGAAAACATCGCGGACGCGATGAGAGACATCACTGATGGCGCCTTCTAGAAGAAGCAGCGACAGACGCTTGGCTGCAGGAGACAAGACATTACATTAACTGTGATTGCAGACGGAAGTCCCATGTTTAAATCGTCGAACTATTCTATCTGGCCGGTGCATCTGACAATCAACGAGCTGCCACCGCCCATTCGCTGGAGAAACGTTATTTGCGCTCTGTTGTGGTACGGCACAAAGCACCCTGATATGACTATACTTCTTGAGGCGTTCGCGGAACAGATGAAGGAGCCTTCCTCCGAAGGAATTCACTGGAGCCATAATGGGGAACAGCTGCATTCAAAGGTATGTAAGAGTATATCTGTTATTGCAGTGTTGACCCTTGAAATTCATCTCTGGAAACCAGGGACTGCATTCTCCTCACAGGCTAACTTTGTTTAATTCATTTTCTTTCTCTTGCTTTTTTTATTGCAGTTAATGTGAAGGTTTTGCCTCTGAAATATTGCTGTTTCTGCACACCACTGTGATCCTTTTTGTTTTATAATGTTTCATGTGAATAATAATACCTCTGATTGCATTCTGTGAACGTTTATGTTTTGTACTAGTTGATATGAATTACGTTACCTTCGTTGATTCATGTTATCAACGCTGCCATTTATTTAGCTTGTTTGTTTGGAGCTAAAAAAAAGTGACTTGCTGTTATTTTTTTAGGTGTACTGCATTACAGGCGTTGCAGATGCTCCAGCCAGGGCTTCAATGCAGAATGCCTTGCAGTTTAACGGTTACTATGGCTGTTCATGGTGCCTGCACCCTGGAGAGTTCATTGAAGGTGCAGTATTATTACTCACCCCTACATGTGTCATGTGAAGTTGTCGAATATCTGAAGAGTGCTCTAAAAACCATGTTTCATTGTGCAGGTAGCGTCAAGTATCCTGTACCCGTGACTGCCAGACAGAGATGCAGCTATGATGGTGTCAGACATGCAAACGGCAGCAGACCTTCAACGCTCTATCAGAGGTGTAAAAGGACCTTCGCCTCTCATTAATGTGCCGAGCTTTGACATTCTGTGGAGCTTTCGTCCTGATGTTATGCACACTGTCTTGCTTGGTCTCGTGCGCCAGATGACAGACATTTGGGGTTCAAATGTGGGCAAGGCGCATTACATTGGAAGTGCCAAAACTTTAGCCGAAATAGACGGTCGCCTCCTAAGCCAGAGACCTCCACTATGTTTCAACAGGGTGCCAAGGTCTCTCAAACTGAGGAAGTACTGGAAGGCGTCTGAGTGGGAGGCTTGGCTGCTTTATTACAGCCTTCCGTGCCTGAAAGGCATCTTGGAAGCTGTGTTTTTTGAACATTTTGCGCTTTTGGTGTCTGCTGTCTACACTCTCTTGAAGAGCCGTGTGACAGCAGACGATGTAGATATCAGCACCAGAAAAATCACAGAATTCGAGGTAATGACCCAGTGTCACTATGGTGCAGGTGAAATGACTTCGAATGTGCACACGTTACTGCATTTGTCCAAGAGCGTACTGCTGCATGGGCCACTCTGGGCAGTTTCGTGCTTTGAGTTTGAGACCAACATGGGGCGCCTAGTAAATCTAGTGTCGTCTTCTAATGGCATTCCTTTCCAAATCCTATCGCGCATCCTTTTTTTGAACAACTTCCACTTCCTTCAGTCTATGGCATCGCAAGAAGTCCAGAAGCTATGTATACAAGCAAAGAGGAGCAAACATCCAAGATTTAAATTACTTGGAAGACCGCAGGCACCTTCTAGGGAGCTGTCACATTACATAATGGAAAACATTTCTGGAGTTGTCAAACTTGACGTATATAGTCGTCTCTTAGCAGAAGGCTGCACAATCCACAGTAAGAATTACAAGTCCGCAACCCTCAAACCAGATTCAAATGTAGTAAAGGTGGGAGGTGAGGACACAAGGGTGGAACACATAGTGGACGTTTCTGAGGTGGATGGTACATCCAAAATTTTTATTATCTCGGATGTGTACCATATCACCGACTTTGAAGAGGTTGACCACCTGAATGAAGCTGTCAATTCTGGCTCTAAAAAGGTGCATTCCCTCTCAAAATCCCTGCGTCCATGTGTGTGCCTTGAACTTAATGGGAAGTTGTTTGCTGAATTGTGCAACCGCTTTGGGTCATTTTAAGCTCTGCTTGCATTTGTGTACAATGCCAATTTCCGGACAGTTTTAGATGTGAAGCATCTTATAGCGGAGTTCAATCCGGTGGTGGTGGCGGTGGTGTGCGGCGTGACCACCCTTACTGCGCATGCGCAAACCTTCTCCACTTCCCCTCTCCACTCCATCTCTCCCTTTTCCCTCTCCACATCACCTCTCCCCTTCCCTTTCCCCCTCTCATTTCCCTTTCCCACCCCCTCTCCACTCCTTCTCTCTCCTCTCCTCCCATTTCCCCCTCTCCCCTCCCCCTTCCCCTCCCCTCTCCGCATCACCTCTTCCCTTACCCCTCCCCTTTCCCCTTCCCCTCTCCATTCCCCTCTCCTCTTTCCCCCTCACCACTCCACATCTGAAACGCGGGCTCTACATGCCGAAACACTGCTTCGTATCGCCTCATGGTCCCCTTTAGCGGGAGATGGTGTGATATTTTTAAAGGAGTGTGAACATAGATTATTAGTTTTTACTATCTTATAGGCACACGTTTAGGCAAAATGAAGTATTGTGTAATTTGTTATAATATTTAGGCTTTTACCACGATATGATTATGAGCCACGCCGTTGTGGAGGGCTCGAAAAGTTTCGTCTGTCTAGGGTTCTTTCACGTGGGCCGAAATCTCTTACATTGTGCCTCCACGGAAATGTGACTGCCGCGGCCGAGTTCGAACCCGCGACTTTCAGGTCAGCAGCTGAAGTATAGTTGGTTATAATGCTATAATTCTTTATTAACAAATACGCAAAAAATGTCTGAACTTCCATATTGATATGTATCATGGAAAATGATTTGTAGTTGTCGGCTGGAGAAACCGTTTGTTCAAATGTCTAAAAGAAATGCGAAACATCCACAGTTTGCATAAACTATTCGGAGAGCTAAACTAAAGTGACTTCTTAGCATGTTTCCTCCTAATTTTTCTTTTTCCGATTTCGCCCATGGGCACCCCAATTTCCCTTTTTCTAGCTTGTACTGCACCTTCAGTACTGTAATGGAAGGCTTTTGCTTGAAAAGCCACTGAATTGGGAGCTAAGTTTGATCATGTGACAGTTGCATTTTGTTTTATTTCACTACCACTGTCCATGTTAACGGACGTGACTTCTTAAACAAACTAAACAGCAAACTGCTCAGCATCATTGAAAACGTGTTTAGATTGCCCAGAGTGGTTTTTACCCAATCTCCTAGAGTGAGCAGCAGATGTCAGCTTTAGTGGCTGCTGTGCTAACAAAAGAAAATGGCAGTGAGCAGTGCATTACTGCTTAGGGATAAATGCTTGAAGTTTTGTCACTGTTTGGCATTTAATTGGGACATCACTTAAATTTTTTATGTTTAAATTCATCTGTGCATTTGGTCGTAGAGATATTTCTCATTTTACCATTGCCATATCTTTCACCAAAGCCTTTTAGGTGCTGTTTCACCACATTTGCTTGGCGACATATTTTTATGACCGCAAATATTTTTAGACCCTCTGATGCTTTTTTTTGTAGTGGGTTAAGTAAGGCGTTTCTGTCAAAATTCAAAAACTTCACCAGTTGTTCCTGTAACTGTTTCCAAGATTTTTCTGTTAAATTTCTGGCTTTGTGTATACATTTGTGTTTAATAAAGCTCCTCTTTTTCAAGCTCAACTATGTTTTCGCAATTTTTGCATTTGCGTGATACATACGCAAAGTATTACATAAATTGCATCGGCAACAATGAAGAAGCTGTATATTCAGAAATGCTCAATATTTAGAGCTGTTGGTGCCACATAATGCAAAGTTACAAGCAAAATGAGCTGCTGTGTTTACTTATTTTTCCAAGTAATGAAGGTTGGAGATAGATGCCATATGTATAGTAGATTAAAAATAAATCTGTACCATTTTAGCAGCTACTTGAATGAAACATTTAGGGCACCAGTGAAATCTAGCTTATCTATTGTAGAGATCTGGTCAATTGTTATTCAACTTAAACAACTTAACTGCAAACAGAACTGTTTTAGTGGTATGAATTATGATCCAGATAGGGCCACTTTCAACCAATATGCATCAGTGGAAGTCAGTGTGGTCAAATGGCACAATTTGAACAGCCACTTGGCAGCAAGCGGGACCAGTTGTTGTCCAAGTGCTACCGCTTCACTGACCACTTGAAAGCAAGTGGGACCACTTTGAAAACCACTTGACAGCAAGTGGGACCACTTGTTGTCCAAGTGGTACCACTTAAGTGGCCACTTCAAAGCAAGTGGTACCACTTTGAACCACTTGAAATCCCACTTCAAATTTTCGTCCTCGAAGGTAAGCGATCGCGCTTTGTTTACGGTAGTGTTAGAACGATTACCGTGTTTTTATTTTTCCATTTATGTCGCTCCGCCTTTAGTGAACGCTACCACGCTTACAGCTGGTCTCCTCTAAATTCTAGAAGCTATACAATGCACATGAGGTATGTTGTTACTCATGAGACGCCCTGCCTCTCTCTGAACGAACGAATGATGCGAAGCGCAAAGCCAGACCATGCGCAGCAAAGCTATGAAGAAGTACTTGCGCTTAGACGCTTTAAAGAAAGGACTCCTTGTTAAAGAGCAGGTAACGGCGCCGTCAGAAAAGCGCCGATTGAATCACACATGTGCTGCACGCAATCGGCTACATGCTCAACCTACCAATCGCACTGGCTTGCTATCTTGGCGCAGAATGTTCGCTGTGCGCTCGCCTCAGCTGTCTGCATATTGGCTGCACAACCTGGCACCTGTGAGGATTGAAGGCTTTGGACGGGACGTTAAACCTTGTTTTGAATGCCTCTTTACACAACTTCATGGTAGTGGGAAACGCCCGAAGTTTAAGCCTTGATGTCTGCCACAAATGCACATTCACTTGTCACAAGTTGTGTAATGCGTGGGGTCGATCCTGAAACCCTCAAATTTTTTTAACACGAAAGTGTGTTATGCCGGGGTCCACCAAGACTTCAGTGACGTATTTCCGTCACAGAAATGACATCAAAGAAATGCACATGTTCAGCTGGCAAATAAGAACTTCAAAAAAAGTTCCACCAACGGGAGTCGAACCCAAGACCTTTCGGGCGACGCCAACAGATGCCAGGCATATTATCCATTGCGCCACCACCACACACTCTGGAGGCTTTACAAACGCGCCTTTTATATCTCACTCTTTCCTTTTGCGGCGACCTTGGTCGGCGGGTGGTGTCGCCGTCTGGGAGCGGCGTAGTAAAGTAATGCATCACGACCGTGGCCTTCGCGATTAGCTCCTGCAACGCGTCGTTGCTACTCGTTCGTCCCATTCGGTGCGTTATCAATAGAAGTGCAATTTTGTTCATGCCTTAACACACCGCGAGGTGGCGACCTCAGCCCAAGCCTCGGCCTCGCTCATAGCATCCATCTATATTAAAAATAGCTCTGCGACGAGCGCCTGCCTCTTAACACCGCGTTCCCCACTCGCCCCGAGAAAAATCACGGCCGGGCTGGACGGGAGACACGACGCGCGTTGCGTTTTCCTCTAGTCCGGCCGTGGTGTTCTGTTAGGGGCGAAGCACCTTAAGGCCGAGGCTTGCCCGTCCGTTTGGCATCCGTGCGCACGGCACAGTACTATGTAAAACCGAAACATCAGGTTTAACAATACACTAATATCCCTCATAATTGTGACAAAGCAATATAAAACACCTACAAGCACACATTATTTATACTAGTCGGCGACTTCAACGTAAATATTATGGACCTTAGGACCTAGCTTGGTCGTCGACTCTCCCTGTCCGCTGTCACGGTATATAGAAAACCGTTGCTATAATCGAAACATATGTGTGTATGTGAATCAAAAAGGGTTTACAATAGACGAACATCAGTCCTAATTGTGACAAAACAATATAAAACAACTACAAGTACAAACACTTTATCCTAGTCGGCGACTTCAACGTAGACATTATGAACCTTTGGACTTAGCTTTGCCGTCGACTCTTTATGTCACTTTATGTCACTCAATTTACATTATATGGGACAACGCTTGGGTAACGTACGGTTACTTACCCATACCATACCCAGAGCTTCGCCCACTCGTCATGATTCACTTCGTGGAGATGCGTGGACTTTTTTTTTTACTTTTTAACATGCCGCAGGATGGCAACCTTAGCCGACGCTCTTCTAGCTGTCACACCGCTTTCTCTGATTACACTCTCACCGTTTACTACATATAAACCATCTTGAGTAGCGCGACGAGACAGGACAACAGAAAGGAGCAAACGAGCACAGGCCATTTCTGTTCTGTCTCGTTGCGCAACTCAAGATGGTTTATATGTCCAAGCGTCAACTCGCCCAACACTTCAACTCTTTTAAGGTAGGTCACCACCTTCGAGAAAAAAATTTACAGTTGCAGTCCAAAAGTTATAATTATGATTTTGGCTTGTAGGACTGATATAAATTTAAACTTTAGAATGATGAAACTGCTAAAAATGTAAAACACAAATTTATGAAAATCAAAATGTGCCAAAATATTGTCACGTGGTCGTGACGTCGACGAAGACAGCAGTCAGCACGTCCGAGATGAAACTGTTTATTTGGCCGAACTTGTGGCAGGGAAACTGAAACTCAAACTACAGCAATACACTGATAGCGTCGAACAGAGCGTCGACCGTCGATCAACTGACCAGCGGCCAAGTGCGTCGGCTTTTATACAGGCGCTATCGAACTTTCCAGCGATATCGCTGGTGGCGGCGTTATCTCTCGATAAAGCTGGAACATTCGCGTGCGGCGCGAAATCTTAACAAAACGATCTACTACAATCGAGAAGCTTCTCGAACACTGCTTCGCGGACAGCCTCGAGCGTTGATAACCGTCCTTGCTGGTCAAACCCAAAAAACATAAAATGAAACAAGAAGTGGGCGTGGCATTGCCCCCCTCTGAAAAAAGCATCGTCCCGATGCTTGTGAAAGATCAAGAAGAGAGAAAAAAAACAAGTAGCATACATAAATAAATTACAATAACAAAGGTAAAAGTAGAGTCTCCAGGTTCGCTAACGTGCAAAAAACGGCTTAAGGCGCACGACATGACGACTTCAGGTCGTGCGCGGCGTCGCTGGGAGTTGGTAATGCCGTCCGGGATGACCTCGTAGTCAAGAGCGCCGAGACGTCGAAGAACCTTGTATGGGCCGAAGTATCGCCGAAGGAGTTTTTCGCTAAGCCCACGTCGGCGTATCGGCGTCCAGACCCAGACACGGTCACCGGGCTGGTATTCCACGAAGCGTCATCGAAGATTGTAGCGACGGCTGTCGGTGTGCTGCTGGGTCTTGATGCGCAGGCGGGCGAGCTGTCGAGCTTCCTCGGCACGTTGTAAGTAAGCCGGCGGCGTCGAGGTTTTCTTCGTCGGTGACGTTCGGTAGCATGGCGTCGTCGCCGGGCTCCTTCCGTAGACCAACTTGTACGGCGTCATCTGCGTCGTTTCTTGGACGGCCGTGTTGTAAGCGAAGGTCACGTACGGAAGGACGGCGTCCCACGTCTTGTGCTCAACGTCGACGTACATGGCCAGCATGTCGGCGATGGTCTTATTTAGACGCTCGGTGAGGCCATTGGTCTGCGGGTGGTAGGCGGTGGTGCGGCGGTGGCTCGTCTCGCTGTATTTTAAGATCGCCTGAGTTAGGTCCGCAGTAAAGGCGGTACCTCTGTCTGTGATGAGGACCTCTGGGGCGCCATGTCGCAAGACGATGTTCTCCACGAAGAACTTGGCTACCTCGGCGGCACTGCCTTTGGGCAAGGCCTTTGTCTCGGCGTAGCGGGTGAGGTAGTCAGTTGCTACGACGATCCACTTGTTGCCGGAAGTCGACGTCGGGAACGGCCCCAGTAGGTCCATCCCGATTTGCTGGAACGGCCGGTGAGGTGGTTCGATTGGCTGCAGAAGTCCCGCGGGCCTCGTCGGCGGTGTCTTCCGTCGCTGGCAATCTCGGCAAGTCTTAACGTAGTGGGCGACGTCGGCAGCAAGGCGTGGCCAGTAGTATTTTTCCTGTATTCTGGCGAGCGTGCGGGAAACACCGAGGTGCCCAGCCGTCGGGTCGTCGTGTAGGGCCTGGAGGACCTCTGGTCGCAATGATGAGGGCACGACAAGAAGGTAGTCGGTTCGAAGTGCCGAAAAGTTCTTCTTCATGAGAACGCCGTTCCGTAAGAAAAACGACGGCAGTGCTCGCTTGAATACCTTCGGAACAACGGCGGTCTTGCACTCGAGGTACTCCATAAGGCCCCCCAGTTCCGCGTCGGCTCGTTGCCTTTCGGCGAAGTCGTCGGCACTTATAGTTCCGAGGAAGCAGTCGTCGTCGTCCTCTTGCGGCGGCGCGTCGACGGGGGCTCGGGACAGGCAGTCGGCGTCAGAGTGTTTTCGTCCGGACTTGTACACGACGGTAATGTCAAATTCTTGAAGCCTCAGACTCCATCGTGCGAGACGACCTGAAGGGTCCTTCAAGTTAGCTAGCCAACATAAGGCGTGATGGTCACTGACAACTTTGAAGGGCCTGCCATAGAGGTAGGGGCGAAACTTTGACGTAGCCCAGATGATGGCAAGGCATTCCTTTTCTGTTGTGGAATAGTTGGCTTCTGCCTTGGATAGTGACCGGCTAGCATAATGATAACCCTTTCAAGCCCGTCAGTCTTTTGCACAAGGACGGCACCGAGTCCTACGCTGCTTGCGTCGGTGTGTATTTCCGTATCGGCGCAATCGTCGAAATGCGCAAGTATGGGTGGCGTCTGCAGGCGTCGTTTAAGTTCTTGAAATGCTTGCACTTGCGCCGTTTCCCACCTGAATTCCACAGTTAGCCTTCGTGAGAAGCGTCAGTGGTTCGGCGATCCGTGAAAAGTTTTTGACGAAGCGTCTGTAATAGGCGCATAAGCCGAGAAATCGGCGCACGGCCTTCTTGTCGGTGGGTGGCGCGAAGTCAGCAATGGCAGCTGTTTTCCGCGGGTCTGGGCGCACTCCAGACTTGCTGATCACATGACCCAGAAACAGGAGCTCGTCGTATGCGAATCGGCACTTTTCTGGCTTCAGGGTCAGTCCAGAGGTCTTGATTGCTTGAAGTACTGCCTCAAGCCGCCGGAGATGCTCGTCGAAGGTCGAGGAAAACACGACGACGTCGTCCAAATACACAAGGCACGTCTGCCACTTCAATCCGGCCAGTACGGTGTCCATGACGCGCTGGAACGTCGCAGGTGCCGAGCAAAGACCGAAAGGCATGACCTTGAACTCAAAGAGGCCGTCGGGCGTTATAAAAGCGGTCTTTTCTCGGTCTCTTTCGTCTACTTCGATCTGCCAATAGCCGGTCTTGAGGTCCATCGACGAAAAGTACGTCGCGTTGTGAAGTCGATCCAGGGTGTCGTCTATCCGTGGGAGGGGGTACACGTCCTTCTTCGTGATTTTATTCAGGCGCCGATAATCAACGCAGAAGCGCAGTGTCCCGTCCTTCTTCTTCACTAACACCACGGGTGACGCCCACGGACTCTTTGAAGGCTGGATGATGTCGTCGCGAAGCATTTCGTCCACTTGTTTCTTTATGGCCTCACGTTCTCGCGTCGAAACTCTGTAGGGGCTCTGTCGGAGTGGTCGAGAATTTTCTTCTGTTATAATGCGGTGCTTAGCAAGGGGCGTTTGTCGGACCCGAGATGACGACGAGAAACAGTCCTTGTATTGCAGGAGCAGGGTTTTGAGCTGGTCTTGCTTGACCTTCGGAAGGCTCGGGTTGACGTCAAAATCCGGTTCGGGACCTCTATTCGTCGAAGCAGGTTCGGCAGCATCGAAGAGGGCGAAAGCATCGCTGGCGGCTACACATTCGTCGATGTAGGCAACCGTCGCACCCATGTTGAGGTGCCTATATTCGTGGCTGAAGTTTGTCAGCAGTACCTTTGCTTTACCGTCATGCAGCTCGGCGATACCTCTTGCGACGCAAATTTGACGGTTCAGGAGTAGTTGCTGATCGCCGTCGATTACGCCTTCAAGGTTCGCAGGTTTTTCGGTGCCGACGGAAATAATGACGCTGGAGCGCGGCGGAACGGTCACCTGCTCTTCTATCACCTTCAGTGCATGGTTCCTTGGCGTCGCGTGGGGTGGGAGCGCTTTGTCTGAGGCTAGTGTTATCGACTCAGACCTCAGGTCGATAACGGCGCCGTGGTCACTTAGGAAGTCCATTCCGAGTATCACATCCCTGGAGCAGTTTTGTAGGATTACAAAGCTCGCAGGATAAGTCCGGTTATCGATGGTGACTCTCGCCGTGCAGACACCAATCGGCGTTATCAGGTGGCCTCCAGCTGTCCGGATTTCGGGTCCACTCCAAGCGGTCTTTACTTTCTTCAGCTTGGTGGCGAATGGCCCACTGACGACGGAATAGTCGGCTCCGGTGTCGACGAGAGCTGTGACGCTGTGGCCGTCGATAAGAACATCGAGGTCGCTAGTCCGTCGTCTTGCGTTGCGGTTAGGTCGTGGCGTCGGATCACGGCTTCGTCGATTGGTCCCGCTGTTTCGACGTTGCGTCGTCAGGTTTTCTTCGGGCCGCGAAATTTCGTCGTGAGGGCTCCGTCCGGTTTGCGTCGTGTTCTGAAGGTCTCGTCGCGTTGTCGTCGTCGGCGGCCGCGGAGGATCTTCGGCATTTCGTCGTACAGCAACCGCACCTCCATCGGTTGCTGCCCTTAGTTTCCCGGATACGGGCTAGGCGACCGGCCCCGGTTTGGGCCCGTGTACTGCCGGCGGCGCGGTGACATGTAGCGGCCGGGTGACGGCGATCGGGAAGGTCGTCGTTCTTGCCACTGTGTTCCGGTGAGGTAGTCGTCAATGTCGCGAGGCCGTTCGCCTGGCTGCGGGCGCGGCGCGTTGATGGCGATTCCGCGTAGCCCCATCTGTCGGTATTGGCAGCGGCGGTACGTGTGGCCGGCCTCCCCGCAGTGGTAGCAGAGCGGGCGGTTGTCAGGGGCACGCCAAACGTCGGTCTTTCGGGGGGCGCATCCTTGTCCTGTCGGCGGGCGGTATGGCGTCGTTGGTGGTGGGGGCGGTGCCTGGCGGCGGAACTGCTGCGGCGGCGCGGCGTCTTGACGCGGGCGAGGAGGGGGGGCGTTGCGTCGGGCTGCAGCAGCATAGTTCATTGCTTGCAGCTGCGGCTGCGCTGCATAGGGGGTGCCCAGCGACTGCTGGATTTCCTCGCGGACTATGTCGGCGATCGAATCCACTTGAGGCTGCGCTGAAGGCAACAGCTTGCGCAGCTCCTCCCGCACTATCGCTCTGATGGTTTCCCGTAGGTCGTCGGTGTCTAGCGAGTGCGCTTCGGTGTAGCCTGTCGACAGGGTTGAGCGGTTGTACTGCTTCGTCCTAATCTCGAGGGATTTTTCAATTGTTGTAGCCTCCTTTAGGAATTCGGTGACAGTTTTCGGTGGGTTGCGCACCAATCCTGCAAAAAGGTCTTGTTTCACTCCCCGCATAAGGAAGCGCACCTTTTTTTCCTCAGGCATGGCAGCATCGGCCAGGCGGAAAAATCGCGTCATCTCTTCCGTGTAGATAGTGACCGTCTCATTCAGTAGCTGTGCTCTTGTCTCCAGCAAAGCAGCGGCCTTTTCCTTGCGGACGATGCTTGCGAAGGTATTGAGGAACGTCGTCCGAAAGAGGTCCCAGGATTGAAGGCTCGATTCATGGTTTTCGAAACACGTCTTCGCGGTGTCTTCTAAGTAGAAGTAGACGTGGCGTAGCTTCTCTTCAGTGTCCCAGTGGTTGAAGGCGGCGACTCGCTCGTACGTCTCCAGCCAGCTCTCCGGGTCTTCAAACGACGATCCACGGAAAGTTGGTGGCTCCCTTGGCTGTTGCATCACTACCGTTGTAGGCGGCAGGGGGTCTGTCATCGTCTCGGTGGTCGATGTGACGGTCTTCGGCTGCCTGGCGTTTTCGGGAAGGAGCCCGTACTCTGGTTGTAGTCCCTTCTGCCGGCGACTGGTTCTTCGAGGATCCGGGTTGTCCTTAGAGTCGTCTTCTTCGCGGCTTGGGCTTGGGTCAGCGCTCCGCGGTGGCGTCCGGATCATGAAGCAGCACCTCCACCAGATGTCACGTGGTCGTGACGTCGACGAAGACAGCAGTCAGCACGTCCGAGATGAAACTGTTTATTTGGCCAAACTTGTGGCCGGGAAACTGAAACTCAAACTACAGCAATACACTGATAGCGTCGAACAGAGCGTCGACCGTCGATCAACTGACCAGCGGCCAAGTGCGTCGGCTTTTATACAGGCGCTATCGAACTTTCCAGCGATATCGCTGGTGGCGGCGTTATCTCTCGATAAAGCTGGAACATTCGCGTGCGGCGCGAAATCTTAACAAAACGATCTACTACAATCGAGAAGCTTCTCGAACACTGCTTCGCGGACAGCCTCGAGCGTTGATAACCGTGCTTGCTGGTCAAACCCAAAAGACATAAAATGAAACAAGAAGTGGGCGTGGCAATATGCAGGTTGCGCCAACAGTCATAACTACAAAATGGTTGGTGCGATTGAAACGCAACTTGGTAGGTATGTAGCGAGGGCAATATCCCGTGCATCTAACTTCCACGATCACCACATCTCTAAGCTAAGGTGCATTACCATAAAAAGACTGCTGAAGATGATATTCGGCCGATTTGTTTTGCACAAAATTGGCCATAGTACAAAAAGTTACCGCTCATTCTGGATCATTCTGCTTGAATGCACAGCTCAACCTATAAAGAAATAGTACGCAAAATTGTATGTGAAAACGTTTATGAGAAGCAAAGTTTTCACTGTTTGCGTGAGTGTAGGATGCAAAAAAATGATGTTTTGAGAAACATGGCTTCAGAGATTCTAATTGAACGTCCATATAATAAAGAAATATTAATTTGTCTGAAATTCTCTAGGTTCATGGCTGGGGACCTCTTCTGAAGCGGCGCATTCTCCTTTTGAGCGAGCTGAAGCACATATATTTTTACTAGCTCGTTTTGAGTCTCCAGCTGACTCTAGCAGTTGGAGACTCAAACTTGCGTTGATAACTTGCGTTGATGCTTCTTTTTCGTCCTATACTTTGCCATATTTCACGGAGTACTGCAACTTATTCCGTGAAAGGCCAGAACTAAGTCCAAGAGCTCGAAGTGGTGTACAAAAAAGCACAAATAGCCGAGCGAAAACACGCGCAACTTAAACAATGCAGAGTGCCGAAGCCGTGTAGTGGAAATTTTCCAATAAATCGTAAACATCATGCCCCACAAGCTTTAGAATGTACTTAGACAACTTAGCATTACGTAATATGTATAAGGAAAAAGATTTGTCACGACATGGCAGGTGTTGTGGAAGCAGAAACCTTCAGTTTCGGTTTCGAATGCATCTAAGAGGCGCTGGAAAAATGGTCATAACTTTCGAACGGCTCAAGATAAGTACATAATTCTTTTTGCTAAATATTCTTGAATAGACAAGGAGCTTGAAAATGTCGAATCCATAAAAATCATTTTAAAAAGAAATGCCTTTTTGAAGGTGGTGACCTACCTTAAAGTTTACTGCAGCTACCACAAAGGTTGGTTTAATCGTTGATCACGGATGTTAGTCGTCGGGATGGAGATATGCCACCAAGCGTAAACTTGGTGCATCCATGTTACAATGAGCAAGCTCTCTTATATCAATGTACAGTAAGCATTGAATGACTTCTGTAAGGACACGTTTTACTTTCGTGTTATACCGATTTCTATGACGGAGGGATCAACCATGCTTTTCTTTATTCTTGCTAGTGGGGCTAGCTACTGCTGTCTTTTTTTTTTTCTTTTGCATGCAACTGGTGAATATATGTTCTGTTGCTTCATTGTAGTTAACAAAAAAAAAAAAAGAAACGGCAGGAAGGGGAAGATAGGAGCTTGCGATGAAAAAATCCGTAGACAGGGGGGTGCGTGCTCGAGCCGACGTTTCGACAAGTGGACTTGTCTTCTCCAAGGCTAGTTTTGTACCTTCTTTGAGAATGATTGCAGTAAAGCACGCGGTTTACAAGCAATATTTATGACCACTCTTCGCATTTTCTTTCAAACTGTGAATATTGGAAATATGTACTTTTAAATAATTCCTTGCTTCTTCCACTTTTCTGTAACCTTATTGACCTTTTAGAGAGGATGGGAGCCCTTGGGAGCCTACGAAAAAAACCACGATCTGCAGCCAGCATTTTCTGAACGGAAAGATCAAATGATCCAATAAACCTAATTGACGTAATTATTGCCGGAGTCCTACGCGTGCTATTTGCTTAAGTTTATAGTGCTCGTTTGGAAGTTTTACCAGCGCTGACATTTCACGTGACCGCTACTGTACAAAGCATTGGCCGGCGCGACAGCCCTCCCTGCAAATCTACTATAAAACACACAATACGTAAACGAAGCTTGTGCCCATAGAAAACGATGGTTCACGCGTCAACAAATGAAGCCATTAGCGGTCGGGACGTTATAAAGAAAGCGTCGTATTTACGATGATCGCCACTTTGTAGGGAAGCTTGTTGATGCTCGTCTGTGCATGGCCTCCGATTGCGCTTCGGGTCTCGGAAGCCATGGTCTGTGGCAAACACCTGGCGCGTATGGTGACAATGTCGTTTCATAAAGCTGTGAAATCGGACGCGTGTGCACTATTATAAGGTGCGGTCCCTTTGCACACGATGTGACGGCAGAAGTCATTATTTGAGGTCGTTTCATAAAGCTCTGAAATCGGACGCATGTGCACTATTATAAGGTGCGGTCCCTTTGCACACGATGTGACCGCAGAAGTCATTATTTGAGGTCGTTTCATAAAGCTGTGAAATCGGACGCATGTGCGCTATTATAAGGTGCGGTCCCTTTGCACACGATGTGACCGCAGAAGTCATTATTTGAGACGCGCACAAGCGGCAAATCGTGCGCACGCACATCACCCATGCTTGCAGGGAAAGCAGGCGTCTCCGGCATGAAGGCCGCCTGCGGTTCCAGTGGCTACCACTGCGCGGCTTTCGGTGGTGTACCTATTACCTTTTCACGGGAGAGAAAAAAAAAAACACCGCCATGCTGGGCTGCGCACAGTAGTACAAAGGCTGGCGTCACAGCCTCGCCAGTACATGTTTTGGGGGTCACGCCTGTCACATATTGTCACGTGGTCATGACGTCGACGAAGGCAGCCGTGAGCACGTCAGGGATGAAACTATTTATTTGGCCGAACTTGTGGCGGGCAAACTGAAAGTGAAACTACAGCAACACACTGATAGCGCCGAACAGAGCGTCGACCGTCGATCAACTGACAAGCGATCAAGCGCGTCGGCTTTTATACCTGCAGACGCTATCGAACTTTCCAGCGATATCGCTGGTGGCGGCGTTATCTCTCGACAAAGCTGAAACATTCGCGCGCGGCGCTCAATCTTAACGGGGCGTTCTATAACAATCGCGAAGCTTCTTACACGCCGCGGCGCGGCCTGCGCAGCGCGTTGGCCACAGTCTTTATGGATGAAGCTTCAACTCATGAAAAATAAGACGCGCGGACGTCAGAGGGAAAGTGTGATAGAAGAAATGGAAGTCGTCAAGCATGGCATGAAAACAAGAAGAGAATGAAAACGAAGTGGGAGATATAAAAAAGAAGGTGACGTGGGATTGCTGTTTGTATTAATTTCTTTTAATGAGCCTTGGTTTTGAGTATATAAACCTCAAGTTTTGTTTGTCCAAGATGAGCTGGAACCTTTGAATGTTAACATACGCGACATCATTTCAAATAACTCATTGGCCAAAACGAAAATTGAATTTGATTATATATTCCCGTCTAATTCCAAACTTCTATCTTCTAGATATTTAATGGGCTTATTAGAGGACCATTTACTCCACTTGGGAATTGATAACGTTATTGCTACCGATGCATCCATGTGTGAAGAGAAAGCGGGAGTAAAGATTTTAACAGAGGCCTTATCTTGGTCATTCTCATTGCGTCTCCCGGATTATACTCCAATATTCGAAGATGAGCTCCTGGCAACTATTTTAGCCCTTCGAAAACCTTCAGTAAATGATTCGGCAGTTGTAATTACTGATTCGCTGTCCGTATGCAAATCTCTCTCTTCAGCTTCTCCTTCCGAGTCTTCTATTCTGAATGCTTTCACTTCATTACTCCCTAAAACACTTATGTACACTGTGGTTGGTATGGGTACCAGCTCATCGCGGCATATTTCTAAACGAGATGGCTGATGCTCTCGCGCGGTGGTCTCTATAGATGGTCCTGGAAGGACCATTGTGTCTGATACAGCTTTTATTACTGAAGTCAGATTCCGCAAATAGTCTTTACTTCAAGATTCCATCAAAACTAAATTGCCAGTTCAAGAATATTGTCATCTTTCTTTTGCTTGGGATAATAAATGGTGTCCCACGCGCAAATTGGAAACATCTTTTACAAAATTTCAATGCCGTACTTCCTCTTAATCTTTGTTTATACAAGTCTGGTCTGGTGCCATCTCCTCTACGCTTTTACTCTCAAGAACTGAAAACACTGATAACTTCTTACTTACCTGCTGTCGTTTCTCTAGCCCCAGGAAAAAAACATTTCGAAATGTTATTCAGAAACTTAAAATTGCTCTTAACTCTGAAAATATTCTTTCCCTTGGGGCATCTTCTCTGGGCCACAGCAACACGAACGTTTGCTTAGCCGTATGCGAATTTCTTAGGGACACAAGAATTCCTTGTTAATTATTCCCAACCAAAATTTTGTACATCAGACTTCCTCTCGCTAATTCATTGTATTCCATATGATCGGTATGATATTATTTTTATTGGTACATAAACTAATAATTCTTCAATTTTTCTATATACCCTTGACTGCCGATTTGCTCCTTTTCTTTCGTCTAAATTCTAAATTTCCCCACCTATATTAACCGCCGGTTTCCTGGCCAATCCCCCTTAATGGGTTAGAGCCAAGAATTAGGGGTCAAACAAGCAAGCAAGCAAGCGAGCGAGCTTAGGGGCCCGGGGTGTTTGATCATGAGCTGGGTACAAGCGTAGCCGGCTTTTTTTCCGGGCGCTCTGGCTCCTGTTGTTCTACGGCATCGCACCGTAGTCTTCGGATTTTGAAGGACAGGTCTTTGGAACCGGAGGGCAGTCGCGAAGACCTGCAGTGGCCAGGGAGCGTACTCGGCTTGTGCCCCGAGTGCTCCGTCCTACAGCACCTCTCCGTAGCCCTCGCCTAAGGTAGTTCCTGTTCCCGGGAAACGCTGGCCAGCTCGGGTACCTGTGACGTACAGGTCATTGAACTCTGAGCCTCCCAGCCTCAACCACAACGCCAGGTCGCGTGCCGCACCAAAGAAAGACGGCGTCTCCGACTCGGACGCCGACTTTAACGCCAGTGTCCCCCACAACGTCTCGTGTCATCGTGCATCGGCAGAGAATGCCGCGAGTGGTTCTAGAGAAGAACGCTTCATCCTGTCGTGTCACTTGTTTCTTTGATTACTTTTTTGTGCGATAGCTTTGTTTAGCGCTGGTTTTTTTAGTGCGTTCCTTTTTCGTGTTCGTTGTTGTTTCAGGGATAATGTGTGTTTTCCTTTAGTGTGTAATTAAAATCGGTGTGTATAACACTCTCGCCTCGTCCATTCCTTCTGGCTAGCTATGGTCCAGACCATAGAGTATTATGGCGGCGGCCAGGGCTGTGAAAAGGTCTATGGGCGCCTGTATCCTGCTGATCACCTGCTCATGACCACTCAACATGCAAACGACTTTCGATGCGTGCGATGATTTGTGTGACGGCCTTGCGTGTATTTGACGCCGCCTTTGAAATAGCGCTTGCATGATCCGGTTCAGTGTCGGCGATAGAAGAACTAACTGGCCGGAATCGTCGCGAGGCGAAGTCGGCGTTAACGTGCCATCTGTCACAAAGGTTCGCACGGCGAAGATCTGAGCGTTGTAGG